>NW_011362248.1:68274-73298 GCF_000735185.1 Notothenia coriiceps
AAGCAGGAGCACAACGCCCCGGAATTAAATTGTTTAAGATGTTATATTTTCGACGTCTAAACGAAATCAATTTGCTTGGTTGGATAGAACTTCCAAAGTTTCCACCTCATCTTGCCGTATGCTTGCGAGACCCGACCCCCTAGGTTTGCCGAGGCCACACACGGCGGATATCCGATGCTGTCAAAAAGACTATTACCTATGCGTTATCGGGCGGAGAGCGGGTGGAGACGACGGAGTGGGGCCGCATTGTTCATTTGACGGTGTGCTTGGAAGTCTAATAAATAGAAGAGAGCTATGACTGTATTACGCTCATTCACGATTTAGACTGATCAACTGTGCGTTACTGTTTAGTGTCATATAGACCGTTCGGCCACACGAGGACAACCGAATATGACAGTAAACAACTGCGGAAACGATAACGGGTCCCAAGGTGGATAGAACAGCATACTCAACGCTCTGTGAGGGCCAACGGCTCCGTGTGTGCACCCTATACGATCATTTTCTGATAATGATGACGTAATAGCCCCGCCTCTCCCCACCTCTGTCAAAGTAAACTGCACACTGAATTCAGATTATTTATCTTTCTCTCGATATGGACATAAATGCGAGTGAAGTCTACAGTAACGCAAACGACCGTTTTCGTCCTCGTGTTGCCGGGGCCTTAAGTTCTTTGGAAGTTGACATCACCATGGTTGCTAAAAAAAAATCACTCTTTCCCCATGATCCAGTTCTACTGCCTTTTTTCACATTAAACACAAAATCACAACATTTTCGCTCTGAAATGTACATCATCACATGGCAATATTGTGAGATGTATACAAAAAAACTATTTGTTTTCTCAAGATTGTGAAGCTGTTGAATGGTTGATGATGTCTTAATAGCAAGCTCACATTATACAGTAGATCATTGATCTACTATTCCCATAAAAGATTTACTTTGAAACCTTTGATCCTGTAAAAACTTTTTCTTAGACTTATTCATAGACTGATGCATCAATGGACAACTGTTTCATTGGTCATAGACAACAACTTCCTCATTATACTGAACATATTGTCCTTCGGGCAGAGTCTTCGGGACTTGTCTTAATGTGTAAGCAGTTTTGTCTTCCAAGCTGACATGCACCCTGTGGTTGAACATCGTCTAACTTTGCTTGCTCCTGACAGAAGAAGCCAAGACTTGCATTTATTTCCCTGACGCTTTTCAACCGAAGCAGCTTAATTAATTAATTGTCATACCTTTGCTGCCACAACCCCATCCTAAGTGGGTTATAGTCCAGTGATCCCATCAGTCCTGAGCGTGGAAGCGGCCTCACGCTGGGCCAGCCATAACAAACCATTGTTCTCCAGCAAGTGGGAATAACTGTACCTGACAGCTCACTACTCATAGCCACAGTGAATGAGATATGAACTGCTGAACTCGTCACAAAAAATATATATTTTTGTCCATTTCAACACGACTGGCTTTATAGTCACACATTTTTCTCTGCCTCCACTGGAATTAGATGAAATTGGACAACTGTTGCTGTAATGCTTCATATCCCGCTTTCATAATGGACTTACAAAGTACTTGTGAACAATTTGTCTTGGTCCTTTCAGGGTGCATGTTAGAGTGACCTCGGACCCTTGAAAAGAACAAAGGCTGTTTCCCTCTGCAGGAATCATTTAATTTATACATTGTTCTGATATTACTCTTAATTGTTGTTTTGTAATCCTTTTTAAATGATTCATCATGTAAATATACAGGTATGATGATGAAAGGAAAATCTTGAATATCAAATGTTATGATTATTTAATCACCTTTGACTCTTCATATAAGAGCATTTTAATCAGTATTTTATAAATGTCTTTATAAATGAAGCCACAAATACGCTGATTAGATTTACTGAGAATGTCTACAGTTATTCTAGGAAACTCCTAGGCCCTTGATGAATATTCCAAAAATAATACAAAACCTATACTTAAACCACTTTAGTAATTATATTTTTAAATGTGGGTTGTTAAGGTTAGATTTGTTTAGGTTACAACTTCTAAATCATTCATTAAAAAGAAAAAATCATTATTCTCTGATTCAACACTTTGGCACCACTAATGTTCCTCAGTTACCCTAAATAAAGATTTTTAAAAATTAGCTATTGTATGACTCAGTCATCTTGAATGGTCATCATCCATTCAGACAGTTCTGGAGCGTCTTTGTTGGATTACCCGACTAATCACTCTGATCCAGGATCCTGTTTTAATGAGACCCCATATTGGGAGACCTCACCATATCCACAAGTACAGAACAAAAGGGCACATTTACCTTTTCCTGCAGTTTGTTTAACTTTGTTCTGCTTGTCGGGACTTACTGTACCAAAACAGTTGTATTGTGGTAATCGTGTTCACTTATTTTCCCAAACAGAATCAGTTGTATAAGATAAAAGGGTTATGACTGAGTCTGCAGTCACCACAACGTATCAAAGAACATGTGTGGTACTTAAAGGGCCCATGTCATGCTTTTCCGGTTATTACCAGTTCCCTTCTGTGTTATGAAGGTTTTTATGCATGTAAACGGTCTGCAGAGTCAGAAACCCTCAAAGTACACCCTGTAGGGAGTAAAACTCTAACACAGAAAAGACCTCCCCAAAACGCCTCGTTGGAGATTTCTCTTTTTCCATTGTTTACTTCCTGGGTACTCTGACGTGGGAATACCCAGAGGCCACACCCACTGCCAGCCTTTCACGAAACAAAGCTTCCCAAACCTTTCAGCGAATCTGATATGTACAGCGTAGGGCACTGAAGAACGATGTTGTTCCTACTTTGTTTGGACCAGCGGGAGATTCGGGTACACAACCTATTCATTGTTGTTTGTGTATTTATGATGTTTAAAACAAACAAGGTATCTACCACGACTGTTTAAATGGGTAAACGTTTTTCGGGCTGCTAAGTTGAGATCACGGAGAAATGCTCTCCGCAGACTCATGCTCACAGCGTTATAAACCTTTTTTTTACTCAATATCAAGCCACACTTATTGTTTTTACTTCGGCTGTGAGTGTTTGTGTGCGCTCAGGATGAGTTTCACTTGTTCTCGCTGTATCGCCGACACGGAAGCCTGTCCGCTCCTCGCAGCAGATCGCAGCAACGAGCCTCTCAGCGTCGCGACCAATCAGAGCACACAGGGCTCACAGGGAGGTGGGGGCAGGAGCTCCAACAAGCCGTTTAGGACAGAGAGTTAATACCGGTGAATACACATACTATACAGAAATGCTGTATGAGAAACCAATGTGGGAAACGCCACATGTCACCCGCGTCATTGCTGATGTGTTTCGCCAACAACAGTTTTCCGAGTGTTTCGAGCCAGGTCTCGGTATCTCGCAGGACAGTGCACCCAGCAGGTGCCTCCAGAAACACTCGGAAAACTGTTGTTGGCGAAACACATCAGCAATGACGCGGGNCATTTTTACACCAGCGACTGCAGCCCCCTCTTTTACATTCCAGCAGCTCAAACTGGGTTACATGAGTTTAGGTCCGGCATGTGAGCGTATGTGATGCGTGTTGTAATCCTATACTGTGTGTGTGTCTGCGAGACAGTAAAAAAACGGGCACCTGGTGGTTGGCTGAGTAAGGCTTTCGTGCCACCATCTACAAGAACTGCATGTTCTTATTTAAGCCTGAGAGAAAGATATTTTGCTGACTTTTTATGATCTCATTTTAGACTGTATTATATATTTTCTTCATTCAAATAGGTCATCTGAGGTGGAGCTTCAGAAAAAGAGGAATGGTATCCACAGAAAATCTCAGCCCACTGTGGTAGAACCAAGCCGGTATGCGTCAGTGTTGTTTTTATCATGAAACCGTGTTAGAAACGTTTCTAAAAAATGTTTTTACGATGAGGCAGTCTGTCTTGATTCCCCTTGAAACACCATTTTCTTCTTCTTCTAGTTTACAGCATGCACTTATTTATCAGAACCACCTGTTTTGCTCTCTGCACAAGTTAAACACATATTTCATGACTCCATGAAACAGTGGGTGTATGCATACAGATGTGTCAATACGTCAATACAACCCTGACCCAACTGCCACGGTCTGTATCATCACAATTGACCTGTGTGTAGTAAGTTGACTTAGCCGAAAGTTTATTCTTGGTAAAAATTGATTGGATTTGCAAACATTTCTACAGAAGATTGCACTTTGGAAGTAAATATTTCGGAAGCCCTGATGTTAAATGTCATAACATGAGTGGGTTGTGTTATCAGTGTGTAAACGTGGTGTATGTACCTCCGTGGCCAATGCTCCCAGGCTCTCCAGAAGACTGTCGGTCGCTGCTGAGACTTCCTGGACCACTTTAGGGTCCGACCTCACATCCTTCTGTAAGAGAGAGAGGGCATCTTTACGACGTTGCAGGGATTTTAGACTGTACATTTGGTGTGTACAAACAATCAATACATCCTTGAAAAAAAACAATCAATTAATGTGCAGCCACGGCAGCTTATAAACCTTTTCTGCTTAACAACAAAACATCTAGAAACAGTAGAACATTACAAATGCAACCAGTTTAAAAACGAATGTGTATTATGAAGAAAAAGTATAATTTGTGACAGTTACTTGTTGGGTGCATATTGACTCCATCTGTGTATTTTTCATAGATTCCTTTTGAATCATCTCAAATATGTTAGTTATGTTTTTGAACCTGAATATTTGTATTAACATGTATGTTTACTTCCATTTGAAAAAAAAGTATTCATATGTATTCCGTTTAAAATTGAGAAAGTGACTAAATGTTGTTGTGACAGAGGAATGAGAGAGAAAGTCTGGGAGCAACATTGGGGTCAAAGGTGTGGAGAGGAGGGAAATAGGAAAGAACAATAGGTCAGCAGAGCTGTGAACTCCCATGTTCCCATCTGTCAAACTGAGTGTGTGTGTGTGTGTGTGTGTGTGTGTGTGTGTGTCGACTATCACACTAAGCTGTCAGCTGCTGAGAAGCCTGACACTCAAAGCACAGGTGCTGATGAAGAAAGGACAGCAGTCTGAAGAGATAAAGCTTTCTT
>NW_011362248.1:73312-117305 GCF_000735185.1 Notothenia coriiceps
CCCTGCTCTCAGGCTGCTGAGTACGCAAAACGTAAAGATCCAGGTGTGTGTGTGTGTGTGTGTGTGTGTGTGTGTGTGTGTGTGTGTGTGTGTGTGTGTGTGTGTGTGTGTGTGTGTGTGTGTGTGTGTGTGTGTGTGTGCGCACGCTTCCTGTCTATGCGGCTGTAATTACATCAATGAGCCTGCAGTCTTTTCTTCTGTTCTCAACCACTAACATGCAATATTCATCAATCTTTTTATCCCTTAAAATGGTTTGTTTTTATATACGTACATAACATTTTAAGAAGGACACACATTTAAGAGTGTTAGCCAAAATACACTGCTTATTTTAAGACTGTTGGTACTTTAGGTGTGATATGTGAACAACAGATTATGGTGGTTTTCTTAGCAGGCTGACGGATGAGGTAAGCTGAATGGAGAAAAACACTCTTGTAACCGTCCTTAGCAGTGATCATCGTGAAGCCGTGTCTCAACCAGTCTATGGTCTCAACCCTAGTTAGAGATAAAAAAATAAAAATAAAGCTCATTTTCACATAGTGAATCGTGTTAAGAGACTTAAAAGAAAATTCTGATATTGGAGAGAATGTGTTAAAAATGCAACTTTGCATGCACTATGACAGACCTGTTTTGGTAATTGTAATCATGTTTTTACAGTGTGAATGTCAAGGATAGGTTAGCTCAAGTGGCAGATTTCATTCTTTTTCTTAATTTACAGTCGTCAATGCTCTTGATTGATTTTTTAAAGGGTAATGTGTTGCGTCATTCTCCTTGACCTTTTCTCAGAAGTATTTTTTTAGCTCAGAGAGCTGGCAGTGTGGTGATTTTAATTCCTAATAATCTGCACTCACTCATACTCAGACTTTACTCAGATGTATACAAAACCCTTTATTATGATTTGTGGTAATGAAGGGAAAACATTTATTAAATGTCTCCCCTCATAAGCCTCACAAATGCATATTCTTTTGAACCATTTATTCTAATTCAAACCGACATGCTTCTCAGAAACATTAGTGGTATTTATCTTCTTTGTGTTGTTTTCTCTAAGTAGCTTAAGCGGTTGCTTAGCAAAGAGGTAGAGAGTGTGAGGATAAACTCCAGTAACCTCTCTGTTTCAAGACATTACCACCGTCATCACAGAAAAATCTACTTCAATCTATCTTCAACTGAACTTCTTGCATATATAAAGTTCATATGGTTTAAATACAAATATGTCAGTTTAACTTCATCAGACCCCGAACATTTCCAATTAAATATTACGATTTTTTTATCGGTGCGAGGTAATTTTCTGAATTATTAATTAGATTAGCAGGATTGGACTCCAGTAACCTACAGACAAACTAATCCTACTCTACCATCTGATACCATGAGTCTTATAATATTCAGGTCACCCTGGTTAAGGTGTTAAATCTTTGCTTGGAAACAAATCATTAAGCATTGGCCTCTGAGCTGCTCTGATTTAAATAGCTGTGTGCTGGGGTGAAAATCTGAACTTTAGTAACCTCACACAGACTCAGCTGCGACGAGGTAACTCTGAGACGATCCTGTTCTGCTGCCTGTCTGTGTGGGTGTGTGAGTCCTTGTTTGTGTGTTTTTCCTATTGTCACACAAGTTCATATTGGCATCATCTTTAAATGACGTCACACAAAACCTTGCACACTGTCGTTAAACGAAAACATACTTCAGAGGATAATGTGTGTGTTGCAGCTACTGTAGCCTGTGGCTACGAAAAGATGAAGACACAACACTTAAACACACACCTTATTGGACCCAGTTATTTGCATGTGACTGAGCAGGAAGTTGATGGTTTGTTATGGCTGCGGGCTCAGCTGCAACACAACCACATGCAGAACGATCTCAGCAGGTTTTTTTTGTTGTGTGTGTGTTGTGTGTTTGTGTGTCAGCGACCTGAGACCCAACAGTTCTCTCTGTCTCAAGGTTCTTAATTTGTCATATGAACATAGCTACAGAGTAGTTATGTCGATGAAAATCTTAGGTCACAGGCTTCTCCAACAGTGCAACACAATAATACAGAAAAACAAAAAGATATAGTGCAAGTAAATATAAAAAAGTAAATACAAAAATAGTTTTAAAAAATTGAAGTATTTAAATAAGAGTCTATATGCAAGCTATTGGAATGATATATTAGATAAATAATTACTAAGTAGCAGANGAATATTATGGATGTTGTTACAACAGTTCTGGTGTTTAGTCTTATGGCCTGTGGGATGAAACTGTCCGGATGCTGCGGTAACGCCTGCCAGACGGCAGCTTTGTCGGAAAAGAGTGTTGAATATCTCGTCTACGGGCAGATTAAGAATTACCTGCAGTAGACTGGTCACAGTTGACAAGGAAAACATTGTTATTTCAATCAATCAATCAATCAATGTTTATTTAAATAGCCCGATATCACAAATGTTACATTTGTCTCAGTGGACTTCACAGTTTGTACAGAATATCAGTATGACAATACGACACCCTCTGTCCTTAGACCCTCACATCGTACAAGGAAAACCTTCCGGAGAAAACCCACAGTTTAAAGGGAAAAATGGGAGAAACCTCAGGGAGAGCAACAGAGGAGGGATCCCTCTCCCAGGACGGACAGACGTGCAATAGATGCCGTGTGTAAATTAAAAAGATAATACATTTGCAACATAGGTAGTCCAAATGTTTGGAAATGCATGTGTGTATAATAGGAAGGTGAATAATAATATTTGTATTCAAACAGCTATTTGTGACGTGCCGTCTGTTAATGTGTTTGTGTGTGTGTTTGCATATGAGTGTGTCCTCAGTAAGAATCGTCAGTATAATAGCACCCTGCCTCGGGAGCCTGCGGAGGTTTGCTTGTTAGGAAAACGACCGATAGTAACCTCTCTTTGTTCTCTCGCCTTCTGCACTCATTTCCACCTCGTGCTCTACTGCAACAATCCATTTTCTTTCTTTCTTTCTTATTTTCCTTCTCTCTTTCTATCTTTCCTTCTTAATTTCTTTGTTGTCTCTGAGTTTCTTTCACTTATCTCGGACCTCCTCACATAATCACCTGAGGAAAAGGTGTGATTTCTTAAGCCTCCATCCCTCACACTCTCAGAGCTCAAGCTTATTTGAAGTCCAAGTCGCCTCCTGTGGTTCACACTTAGGAAACAAAAGCTCCCCTCTTCGTCTGCCCTTTCTTTGTTTTGCTCACACGGAAAACACAAAACCCCTCCTTTCAGTGCTTGCCGATCACGAGGAAGTGACATAATTGAATCAGGATTTGACCAGTTTGCAGACATGAACAGGGAACTTGTGGTGACTTGTCTGATGACCTGCAGTAACCCCTGTGTGAACCACACTTAAAGTCAGTGAGACTTCAGGCTGAAACACCATTTCAGCCTGAAGTCTCACTGACTTTAAGCTGATGTCGATAGTCGATCAAGAACAGTTTCTCTGTGGACTTTCTGTGGACCTTTATTTCTAAAATGACCGACTATAATAGGACTGTTAAAAGTAGCTGAGAAGCAAGTATTTTATAATGTGATAATGAGGCAACAATACTGTGCTGCCCCTAAGCCTTCCGCATTTAGAATGTAAACCTATTAACGCTAGTGAATACAGGAGAGAACCTCCGAAATAAACTCAGTGAACCTTCATCTTAGTTGTTTTTATTAAAAAAACTGTCTGATATCATTTAATTAACACGCTCAATTACATGATATAAGCTGTCTGACCTTTCCTGTAAAGAGACACACACACACACACACACACACACACACACACACACACACACACACACACACACACACACACACACACACACACACACACACACACACACACACACACACACACAGGGGGAGGGAAAGAGAGATAAGACTGGGCACAGCAGTTAAATGTATCTTAGTCAGGCAGACGGCTAAGTGCTAAGTGTCTCCACCCCACTACTGTGCAGCACTCACATGTCTAGAATACCACTCAGAGTGCAGTTGATAAGCATTACTAACTTCAAACCTGCAGCATCAAAAACAACTGGTTCATATATCCTGTCTGTTGCGAAAGGGGATAGCTTTTCAAATGTACATGTAGACATATCCATTTCACTTTCCTTAGCTACAGTAAATGAGACATGTGAGACACCCTGAAGGAGAAACATGAGCACAGCAGGTTTAAACACAGATGACGCATCAGTCGCATGTGGCATGCAGTAGATTCAACAAATAAAAGAACATTGAAGTGAGCCCTTGTTCAGATTGAAGCTGATGTCATGTGATCTTTTCAAAGACATGGATCTCTATATTTCAGAATCAGAATACCTTTATTAGTCCCTCAGAGGGGAAATGTACATTGTTAATGCAGAAAAGAGCTTGCATGCATACAAAATATTAAAGATACAAAAAATTATAATGAAGAAAGTTACACATTTTACAAAATACACATACACAGTTCTGAGGATTTGGCAGTCAGGTATATATTGCACAGTTTTTAACGGCATATATATATATATATATATATATATATATATATTTCACAGCGTTCTTTTTGGAGAAAGAAAAGGAGCCCTTCAGTCTAGCATTATTCATGTATTCTGTCTTGATATTTGTCCATGTTGATTTTGCAAATCGAGCTGCTGGGATGCAAGTCGAATTTCAGACTAAATCTGACCATTAAAGTATTATCGAACCGTATCGTATGTACTTAAAATCACAGTAAAAGCCATTTTCTGTCACACATCCATTAGAATGTCAGATTGTATGATGTTTAAATTCAATTTTTTTCTCATCTGAGTTGAGCTTTACGTGTCTGGTAGATGTCTCTCTTTGTATTTGTATCCCCTAGCCTAGCCTGTCAACGTTTGGAATTGATATGTTTATCGTCATGCTTATATTTCTGTTTGTGTCTCTCCATCCAGCTTGCCAGTATGAAGAGTTGGAAGGAAATGCGTAAGGAGATCTTGTATCTAACTGTGAACGCCACAGGATCTCCAAACCAGATGTACCAGGCCGTGTCACGTATCGTCTGCGGACACCCCGAGGGAGGCGGCCTCAAAATCAAGTCTCTCAACTGGTATGAAGACAACAACTACAAGGCCCTGTTCGGAAACCATGGCAACGACAGTGACAGTGACCACCCCTCATCTTACGACAACACTTCAAGTAAATCTGAACCACCTGAAACGCAAATGTCATGCTTTTTTATATGGTTCCTTGCCAATAATTTACCGTACGAGATAAACCAAGACTCAAACTGTCTCTGTTTTTATTTTCCAGCTCCCTATTGTAACAACATGATGCGTAGCCTGGAGTCCAGCCCCATTTCAAGGATGATCTGGAGAGCTCTGAAGCCTCTGCTCATGGGGAAGATCCTGTACACCCCAGATACTCCAGCCACACAGAGAATCATCCACGAGGTACAAAAGGCCCCTCTCATCTTTGAAAAGCCCCCATCAGAATAATGAATTAAGCCTCATTGAACGAGACTGAACGTATCTCTGTGTGTTCCAGGTTAATAAGACCTTCCAGGAACTCGGCCTGCTGAGGGACCTCGGAGGGATGTGGGAGGAGATGAGGCCCAAAGTGTGGAATTTCATGGAAAATGGAGAGGAAATTGATATGGTCAGGGTAAGTGAGATGCCCCGCCATCACACACGTACTCACATCAAAGCTGCGTCTTCCTGTTTACATGAGCGGGTTAAAAGACGGTAAACTGTGCGTCTTTGTGACCCAAATAAGGAAAGAAAGGGGCTAGCAGCTTCTGAGGTTTCTGTACATGTCAGCACCCAAACTAACAGAATATCTAACCCTTAATGTCACAAAATCATACGACTCCTTATGTGGGTTCATAAGGAGGAACTGGGAGAGTAGGACAAAGGCCAAGAAAAGTGAACTGTTCATGCTCGCTGGTGTCTTTTGGGTACATGCAAGATCAACAAAGCATCGAGGCATTGACAGCGTGGTATTAAAATACGATCCTGGCAGCAGTGTGAAGCCATAAAGCAGAACAATTCTTGCCCTCATTTAAACCATTTGTTGATTCTCTGATCAAATCACAAGGGAAATATTGTACAAAGGGTTAGATTTCTTGCACAGAGAATAGATTAATGGGAATAAAATAACAGTCACTCTAACAGAAGGAGCCATTGAATGTCATATTGTTGAGATTTAAGTATTTTTGTAATGGTTTATAGTTCATGCATGGCCCTCCTGCTGGCATCAAATGTGTTTTGTTTTTTTGCCAACGTAATTATATAAGCACCACTTCCACCTAGTGGCCAAAGGTGATACTGTGAAATAACTTTACAATGAAGAATGTTCCGGAGACCATTTACCGTGTAAAAAGAGTCCTCAGTTTAACCATTTCATTTATTTTGAAAACATGGAAATAGAAAAGTTTGGAAATAGGGCTTGTTACAGTTTTGTATTGGATCTGATAAGATGGCTCTCTCTGGTGATTCTCAGCCTGTTTGTGTCATGACATCATTTTAAATCTCGTGGGAAAAGGAAAACGGGTGTGAAGATAGACATAATAAACATGAGAAAGCCTTGAACAGGGTTTCAGGAGATTTAAGACAGTGAAATAGGTCACAAGCCACACAAACAGACAGGAAGACTTTGAGCCATCTGTAAATGTTTATCTGTATCTGCTTTAACATTTGTAATATATACTTATAACTCTGTCTCTTGACATTAAACTCTCTATAATAAACCATAATAACCTTCCTTTTTGCAGACGCTGCTCCAGAATAGCGCCAGTGCCTCATTCCTTAACAACCAGCTCAGTGGGACTGAGTGGCGTGTGTCAGATTTGTCCGCCTTCCTGTCGAAAGTCTCAGAAGACAAAAGACCTGCAGGATCCACCTACACTTGGAGAAACGTCTTCAACGAAACCGACCAGGCCATTCTGACCATCTCACGCTTCATGGAGGTTAGTTCAGGATGCATCACACCATATCTTTTTTTCCAGGAAATATATTCAGTGCATAAAGTTCCGTATGAGTTTTGGCTTTAAGGGCAAGAATACAAAGAAGAGTATGCATAACATTTTAAATGCAGACGTGCGAAATAATATTCCGACATAGCTTAATCCTTAAGGGGGTTTAGGGGCATGGCCAATAAATCCATAATTGTACGTGTTTCAAGGTTTGTCTGTAAACAGCTGTTATCGAGTTTCTTCCATTTAGGTCAAGCTGCAAAGAAAACCTAAAGAGGAAAAATTGTTTATATGCTATTTGTCCAAATAGGTCGTCACACTAAAGAATCTTTTCCAGTATCTTCAATTTTTTGAAATGCACTTTAAAAGGCATTAAGCTCCAGGCAGGAATATTAAAAGCCTTGAAATCAAATGTTCTTTCCACTTCCACTTCCTGTAATCATTGCTCTGCTGAGTCTGTCAGAGCCGAGCCTTAGCGATAAACAACTACCTTCAACTCCTGCCAAATGTTAATCAATATCAGTGCTCTGTTGAGTTGTCTTGCTTATCTGTGTCAGGGAATTTGACCATTCTTAAATGTATATTGAATACATTTTATAAAATTAGATTATATACATTAATAATAATATCAAATGAGCAAATGTTAAACCATAACTTAATGGCAACCACTTAGAACACAGAATTGAATAATAATGACATTTCTTAGACTGTAAAAATATCTACAAACAACTCAACTGACCTACTGAGTGTCTCACCCTTTAAGGAGGTCATATCGTGTGTGTAAACTGAAATTCCTCACAACCAAAACTATGCCAAGGCCAAACACGATCATAAAAGGCTGTCATGCCTTCAGCATTAGGAGTGCCTGTGCTGTATTTCCATCATGCCTTCTGAACTCGTTGGCCTCTCACAGTATGTTGCGAGGAAGTGTAAGTCAGCTTATGTAAGCATGCGAGAGGTTTATCTGCAGGAGGTCTCATAAAATCAGCTCAACAACTCTGGGGTGGTTACTCAGCGTTCAGGCACATGAGTGTGTGTAATAGGGCATTGAGTTCATAGTCTTTTTCAGCCTCTGAACAAACTCTGAGGAAAGCATGGGAATGTGTGAACAGGAATTTCAATTAAAAATAAGATAGTATATACGACCTATATCACTGACATTCAGCTTTTGATTAGATAAAGCTTGAGATTGTTCTTTTTCTGTCCCTCTGAAAAACAATGTTGTTACATGTTTTGTTTTGTTTGTCCATCCCTCCAAACTCCATTTAAAGTCTTCATACAGCTTCTGGAAATGCTTCTCAGAGTAAAATGTGCCCTCTCTGTTCCTTTCAGTGTGTGAACCTGGACAAGTTGGAGCCAGTAGCCAATGAGGAGCGACTGGTCAACAAGTCCATGGGTCTTCTGCATAACCAGAAGTTCTGGGCTGGAATCGTGTTTCCTGATATCGCCCTTAGCAACAGCACTGAACTGCCTCCCAACGTCAACTACAAGATCCGCATGGACATCGATAATGTGGAGAGGACCAACAAGATCAAGGATAAGTAAGAAGCGGCTTCTGAATGTTATTCTATTGCAGAGCCATTGCAAATTCTTCTCCACTTGTTTTTAGGAAGTGACTGACTGTAATCTTGATTTGCAGTTATTGGGACCCCGGTCCCAGGGCAGACCCCTTCGAGGACCTTCGTTACATCTGGGGCGGATTTTCTTACCTGCAGGACGTCATCGAGCAGGGAATCATCCGAGCCATCACTGGCACAAAAGAGAAGACAGGAATCTACATCCAGCAGATGCCCTACCCCTGCTTTGTTGATGACATGTAAGGGACCACAGTGCAAAGCAAGACACTCATTGCAATTTTCACTGTATAAGTATCAAAAACATGTGTGACCAATTGTCCCTCTTTTTCAGGTTCCTGAGGGTGATGAGTCGGTCCATGCCTCTCTTCATGACCCTGGCGTGGATGTACTCTGTGGCCATCATCATCAAGGGCGTCGTATACGAGAAGGAGGCCCGCCTCAAAGAGACCATGAGGATCATGGGACTGAATAACGGAACCCTGTGGCTGAGCTGGTTCATCAGCAGTTTGATCCCACTTCTGATCAGCGCCGGCTTGTTGGTGGTGTTATTGAAGGTAAGTCTTATCCCAGACAGTCACAGATACATGTCAGCACTGATCATGGCTGATGTTTAACATTTAGATGATATTCACTCTGTTTCCCTTGATCCCTATTTCCAATATCTGAACATGTTGAAAACAAGCTGCTGTAAGGTGGAAACTTTATAAACCTGTATTTTTCCATTTCTTTCAGATGGGCAACCTGCTGCCTTACAGTGACCCAGGCGTAGTGTTTATTTTCCTGGCATCCTTCGGCATTGTTACCATCATGCAGTGTTTCCTCATCAGCACTCTCTTCTCTCGCGCCAACCTGGCAGCCGCCTGCGGTGGCATCATCTACTTCACCCTCTACCTGCCCTACGTGCTGTGTGTCGCCTGGCAGGACTATGTGGGCTTTGGAGCTAAACTCATTGTGGTGTGTGGAAGAATATTATAAATATGTACTTTATTACAGGAAGTATTTTGTGTTGAGTGTTGCATTTTCCTCTCATCTAAACTCTGGCTCCTCTGTTGTTCTCACAGAGTCTGCTCTCTCCTGTGGCGTTCGGTTTTGGCTGTGAGTACTTCGCCCTGTTTGAGGAGCAAGGGGTGGGCATCCAGTGGTCCAACCTGCTGGCCAGCCCCCTGGAGGACGACAGCTACAACCTGACCACCTCCATCTCCCTCATGCTGTTTGACGCTGTGCTCTACGGAATAATGACCTGGTACTTTGAAGCTGTGTTCCCTGGTGAGTCATGGATATGGTTTACAACTTTGGTATTTGTTAAATCAACAATGCACAGTTAAATAATTAGGGTTCTTTCGGTGGACTGCACTAAATAACTAACCATTTCATTCTCTTCCAGGTCAGTATGGGATCCCCAGGCCGTGGTATTTCCCTTTCACTAAGTCGTACTGGTGTGGAGAGAAAGAAAACCCCAACATCTCCACCCCTCTGTCAAAGAAGGGCAACGCTGAAGGTACAAATCATTATCCTTACAATTAATTGCATTTCTGTTTAAGGATTAATTTCCAGATATAAAACCACTGGTGAAATATTGCCTTAACTTTAAAGAACAGATACATGATCCCTTCTTTAATGTGTATTTTCAAACATAAGCTCACCTCATGGCTAATATACCGTTGTCCTTTTCTTTATTTTTATCCAGTTTGTATTGAGGAGGAACCAAGCCACATCGAGCCAGGTGTTTACATCGAGAATCTGGTGAAGGTGTACAGCCATGGAAACAAACTGGCTGTAGACGGGCTGTCCCTGAGGTTCTATAAGGGACAGATTACCTCCTTCCTCGGACACAATGGAGCTGGCAAGACCACCATTATGTAAGATAATACACAGATTATCCGCTGTACGATTATATTACTCTAAGCAAATGATTGTAATTGACTGTTATGTTCCTACCTGTTTTCCGATAGGTCAATCCTCACAGGGTTGTTTCCACCCACATCTGGCACCGCCTATATCCACGGGAAGGACATCCGCAGCGAACTCAGCACCATCAGGCAGAATCTGGGCGTCTGTCCGCAGCACAACGTACTTTTCAGCATGTACGTATACACAGCATCAAGAAGTCTTTGCATAGTAAAGTTGCTTTTTTTGTGCTAATTGTGCGATTTCTTGCTGTTTTGTTATTCAGGCTGACAGTCGAGGAACACATCTGGTTCTACGCCCGTCTGAAGGGGCTGTCGGAGGAAAAGGTGAAAGCAGAGGTGGAACAGATTGTGAACGATGTCGGACTGCCTCACAAACGAAACGCTCGCACCCACACCCTGTCTGGTCAGTTTCATCACTAATTTATTTTTCTTTTAGTCATCTCACAAGTCATATAAGACAGGTTTTACATTAAATAGTCCTTTTTAAAGATGTCATTCTGACTTTTTCATCGTGTTGTTTTTGCAGGAGGGATGCAGAGGAAGCTTTCAGTGGCCCTGGCTTTTGTTGGGGGTTCAAAAGTGGTGATCCTAGATGAACCTACTGCTGGAGTCGATCCCTATGCACGCAGGGGTATCTGGGACCTGCTGCTCAAATACAGACAAGGTAAACTCATCTGAATTTGCTGCTTACTCAGTAACAGTCATTCTTTCCAACAACTTCTAAAAGGACTACTGTTTTGCAAACTACATTTTCCACTGTGTTCCTCCCTCAGGCCGCACCATCATCCTCTCCACCCATCACATGGACGAAGCTGACATCCTGGGTGACCGCATCGCCATCATCTCCCACGGCAAGCTGTGCTGCGTAGGCTCCTCCCTCTTCCTGAAGACCCAGCTGGGCACGGGCTACTACCTGACCCTGGTCAAGAGAGACTACGACCTGACGCTTCAGTCCTGCAGGAACTCTGCCAGCACCGTGTCCTACATCAAGAAGGCCGAGAAGGTAAGAAAGATTGCTTGGGAGAACCTGTGTTTTTTTTTTTAAAGATACACAAGAAGCTGTCTCATTTCCATTGTTTAAGTACAATTTACTTAGACCTTTTTGTCTTTGGTTAAGGAGGACAGCGTATCAGAAAGCAGTTCAGATGCTGGTCTGGGCAGTGAACCGGAGAGTGAAACCACCACTATTGGTAAGAACTGACAAAATGGCGGTTTATTTCTGCAAAATAAGGCATATAGTATGTTCATTTTTATAATTTCCCCTCACAAACATCTCACTCTTTTCTGCTGATTTCTTCCCTACAGATGTGTCGCTTATCTCCAACCTGATATTCAAACATGTCAAAGAGGCTCGCCTGGTTGAGGACCTTGGCCACGAAATCACCTACGTCTTGCCCTACGAATCTGCTAAAGACGGAGCCTTTGTCGAGCTTTTCCACGAGCTGGATGATAGACTCACCGACCTGGGAATATCCAGCTATGGAATATCTGATACCACCCTGGAAGAGGTGAGAAGCAGTGAAGAGCTCTCAGTTTGCTGAATTAAACTTAGAGCAGTTGTATACTTTGTCTGGATGGAATTTCTCTGTTCTTCTGATGTTCTAATTGTGTGTATTTCCACTATGCAGATTTTCTTGAAAGTTGCTGAGGACAGTGGAGTGGATGCTGTTGAGCTTTCAGGTAAGATTTGTGTTGCATTTGCAAGATTTACAGCATGCACACTCCTAATATCTCCATATTGTTATATTAACATGTTGACCCTCATGTGATTTCAGATGGAGTCGTTCCAACCAGGACTCGACGCCATCATGCATTCGGAGACCACCAGAGCTGCCTGAAGCCCTTCACTGAAGACGACTTTGATTTCAATGACTCTGAAGGTAGGCCTTCACTACCCAGGGTTCAATTCAATGGTAGCAACAATCTTATTGTTAACAGAAAAAAAAATGTACACGTTTTTGAATTTGTGTTGCAAAACATTCAGATCAATTGCTTTGTGCCAGTAAAATTGCAATCTTAAATATTCTGTGGTTACTGACTTATTTGAAATATTACAAAATCAGGTCACAAGACAAGTTGGTTATAGGTATCGTGTCTTCTCTGTCCAGAATCCCGTGAGACTGACTGGCTCAGTGGGTCAGATGGAAAAGGCTCATACCAGGTTAAAGGCTGGAGTCTGAAGAGACAGCAGTTTGTTGCTCTCCTCTGGAAACGATTCCTCTACGCTCGGCGCTCCAGGAAAGGCTTCTTTGCTCAGGTACGCTAATGCTTTTTAAAATAGTTTACTGTTTTCAAAAATAGTTCTCCTGCAGAAAATATACACCCTGTTCAAATTAGGCAATAGTTCTGAAGTTAGTTAGTATTCATGTGTGCAAGTTGTGATAAATTGTCATGATGTTATTTTTCAGATTGTTCTCCCGGCCGTGTTTGTGTGTATCGCCCTGATATTCAGTCTGATTGTCCCTCCGTTTGGAAAGTACCCAAGTCTGTCTCTGGATTCCAGCATGTATGGAGAACAGTTTACCTTCATCAGGTGGGATAACATTCTTTATGTCTGAAGAAAATGTTCTACATTCATCCTTTAAAATCACTTTTTAATCTTAAATTCACCTCAAACGAATCATTCTCTTTCAAAGCACATTTTCTATAAAAAATGTCTGTGGTATTTCCATCTACAAAGTGCACCACTCGTTAAATATGTAAGAGGTTACCTCGGTTCACAACGGGTTGCATGTTAGATAACTTATGTATTTTAAATCCACAAGCTAGGCAACGAATAAGTGCTGAAAACTGCACTGCGTTCAGTATTTCTTTTAGTACTCTAGAAAGTACTTTAGAAACAAGTTTTAAGAGTGGTGGTGTGATTAATTGATGATAAAGCTATTTTAAATGTCAATCTATTATTGACTGCAATCTTGTTCAACATAATTGTTCAATGTATTTCCATTTCAAGGTAGTTAATAAATGCTTTGTGATGTTAAAGGCAATGTGTTGTGTGTTTTTGCAGTAATGACATACCTGACGATCCTCACATCAACAAACTACACAGCGCTCTCACAGAACAGCCAGGATTTGGGACACGTTGCATGGATGGACAACCCTCACCGTGAGTTTTTAGAAGAATCTAATCACTCATTAAAGAAAATAACAAACCATACATCTACAGAACAAACACAACTATGGTAGCCTTTATTAAGAATTGTCTCTCTTTGCTCCAGGGACAGTCACTGCACTGAAGTTGGGGACGAGTGGTCGGCCCCTCTGGTCTCTCAAAGTGTGAAGGAAATGTTCGACAATGGCAACTGGTCTATGGAGAATCCCTCCCCCATGTGTGAGTGCAGTTGTGAAGGACGCAAGAGGATGCTCCCAGAGTGTCCCGCTGGGGCCGGGGGGCTTCCACCACCAGAGGTTGGTGACCTCACATCATTAGAAAATCCAAACTGAAGTGTAAACCAATGTAAAATTACTAATTAAGACCAGTTACACAAATGTTCATACATATTTTGTCTGTTTGTGTATCCAGATGAAGATCAGTGAGACGGACACTCTTCAGAACTTGACTGGCAGGAACATCTCAGACTATCTGGTTAAAACCTACGCTCAGATCATTGGCAAGAGGTAACATTCATCTTACATGTCTTAATTGGTTCTTGTCCTGTTGTATTATGTTTCATTGAACTTAATCTTTTCTTTTGTTTCTTTTTCAGCCTAAGGAACAAGATTTGGGTCAACGAGTTCAGGTAAATGATCATAGACATGACCCATTTTGAGCTAATTTGTCGATAATATCAAACTGAATGCCTCTCTGCTCTTCGCTGATATTAACATTATGTGTGCTCTTCACAGATACGGTGGGTTCTCGCTGGGCGCCAGGGGTTCTCAGCTTTCATCTCATGCAGATCAGGTTGATGAAGCAATCGCTCAGCTGAAGAGACGTTTCCGCCTGGAGAGAGTAAGAGATTTGATTCTGTGATTATTTATAAACTGCACTAAGCTCATGCCAAAGTAGACACTAGTGAGGGCAACTGTACTGAGCTTGTTTTAGTTAGTCAAGTTAAGGCTAACTGCTGAAGAGATTGACTCATTTAATTTGTATGTTTTTATAATAATGGCTGTAGTGTAGCTAGATGGTATAGTCTATTATATATTTAGTAGGTTTAAACATTGTCTATTTACCCATGTGCTAAAGAAGACTTCCTCCCTCTCCCACCCTCCAGGGAACTGCAGCGGATCGTTTCTTTCACAGTCTCTCCAATTTTATGCAAGGGTTGGACACCAAGAACAACGTCAAGGTTAGCAAACACACACACACACACACACACACACACACACACACAGTGGTTATACAACAACACGTGGCCCTGCCGGTTACCTTCAAGCCTCCCTCACCACATTATCCAAAGTAGACACAATGGGCTTCTTTCACTCTATTCATTTTGTGTGAATTGATTACTCTATAATTGGTTCCTGCTTTGTGGCAGAATAAAAGACCTAAAGCCTCACCTCCACACATTCAATACATTTCTTGTTCTTTTTTCCCCATGTATGAATTATTCATAATGTAAATTTCTTCATTGATCAAGTATTTTGGACAGAAAAAACCGATGGCTATATAAGGAAACAGATTTGAGGTCACCAAGACATACCGTCATTTTTACTCCAATGCAGATTTGTGGCACTCATCTGATCACCAAGTTTCAAATGTACTCACAGACTGCTCTCTATTGACTCTGAGCTAACAGACACTAACATCCCTCTCTATGTCCAGATCTGGTTCAACAACAAGGGTTGGCACAGCATCGGTTCTTTCCTCAATGTGATGAACAATGGCATCCTGCGGGCCAATCTGCCATCCGGCAAAGACCCCACTAAGTTTGGCATCACTGCCTCCAATCACCCGCTCAACCTCACCAAGGAGCAGCTGTCCCAGGTTGCATTGTGAGTATGACTGTTTAACTGTTTATACTAGAGTACATTTGGGAATCAACATCTCTTTGACCCTTTCTAAGACATCACTTGTAATTCCCACGTCTTCTGTCTCTGTGTCCTCCCTCCCTCAGGATGACGACATCAGTGGACGTGCTTGTTTCCATCTGCGTGATCTTCGCCATGTCCTTTGTCCCTGCCAGTTTTGTGGTCTTTCTCATCCAAGAGAGAGTAAACAAAGCCAAGCACATGCAGTTCATCAGCGGAGTGCAGCCTCTACTTTACTGGCTGGCCAACTTTGTCTGGGATATGGTAAGACATCTCAAACCCCTTGGATTCATTAGCTCAATCTAGATGAAATACAATGAGGAAAGAGTGATAGAACTTACTAAAGCATATGTTTCTCTCTCTTTTGCAGTGTAACTACGTCGTCCCAGCCACACTGGTCATCATTATCTTCATGTGTTTCCAACAAGACTCCTACGTCTCCTCCACCAATCTGCCCGTGCTGGCGCTGCTGCTGCTGCTCTACGGGTACATTGACTCTAAAAATAAATACATCTTTTAGCTTCTCCTTTCCTTATTTTCTCAATGTGTGTATCCTTTTCTCCCCTCTAACCTGATCTGTGTATCTCTTTTCCAGATGGTCGATCACCCCTCTGATGTACCCGGCCTCGTTCTTCTTTAAGATCCCCAGCACGGCCTACGTGGTTCTGACCAGCGTGAACATACTGATAGGAATCAATGGCAGCGTCTCAACATTTGTACTGGAGCTGTTTGGAAGCAATGTAAGCCATTTTGATTCAGAGAGTTAAAGAAGTGAACGATTGTGTAGAAAAAAAGAGGCTTTTGAATGACTATCAAAATCAATGCTAACTTCTAATATTCACTTCCTATCGAAGGAAATCGGTGGCATCAACGACATCCTGAAGAACGTGTTCCTCATCTTCCCTCACTTCTGTCTGGGCAGAGGACTGATCGACATGGTGAAGAATCAGGCAATGGCCGACGCTTTGGAGAGATTTGGTAATTACTGCCAACTTTTTTTTTATTAAATCCTTTTTTTAATCCTGACAAGGGAAATAAGTATACACATTGTTTAAACATGTTTTAATGGATTGTGGTTGTGTCTCTGTAGGTGAAAACCGGTTCCGCTCCCCTCTGGCCTGGGACATGGTGGGCAAGAACTTGTTTGCAATGGCTATACAGGGAGTGATCTTCTTCACCATCACCGTCCTCATTCAGTACCACTTCTTCTTCAAGGCCAGGTGGGTGAAGACTTTAACACGTGTGACCCTCACAAATTGTCCATACAACACTTTTTGTTTCTCTATAACAACTTGGATTTAAAATATCTCTGTCCTGATTGTGACCTCTTGTCTTCCTGCCGCCTGTGCTGCAGGTCTTCCACCAGTCATCTGAAGCCTATTGGAGAGGAAGACGAGGACGTGGCCAGAGAGCGGCAGAGGATCCTGAACGGAGGAGGACATTCAGACATCCTGGAGATCAAAGAGCTCACCAAGATCTACAAGAGGAAACAGAAGCCGGCAGTGGATCGGCTGTGTGTTGGCATCCCCCCCGGAGAGGTATGACACAGGCAGACAGCATGCACCTGATACACACTTGATGTTAACACAGGGCCACCAGGAAAACCTTACGTTTTGTTCAAATGTTTATGTGGTAAATATGGTTCCCAAATCTCTATATTCCTGTGATAATAAACATTAGTTTTCCCTTTTTTCCTGCAGTGTTTTGGATTGCTAGGAGTGAATGGGGCAGGGAAAACCAGCATCTTTAAAATGCTGACAGGAGACTCCACAGTCACCGGGGGAGAGGCCTACCTGGCTGGCAAGAGGTGAGACACATCTAACCTCAAAATATGCCCATCCAATCCTTTGCATTATAATGTATATAAGCCTGATTGGATAAAAGTACAGTCATATTTTTCTTGTCTAATTTTGATTTGCAATTGGAATATTATGGCTTTCTTTTATTTTCCGGAAAACGTCCAAACAAGGCAACATTTTGTTATGCTTTGTATGCAACGTAATAACGCTCTTCTTTATGTGCTCATCTCCCTCCAGTGTGACTTCAGAGATAGACGAGGTGCATCAGAACATGGGCTACTGTCCTCAGTTTGATGCCATCAACGACCTGCTGACCGGCAGAGAGCACCTCGAGTTTTACGCCATCCTGAGGGGAGTGCCCGAGAAGGAAGTCTGCGAGGTCAGTTACTAACTAATGTCATTAACACACATGGACCCGCTCCATTTATTATGAAATATTGTATTAGTTGATCAATTATATCACACTTTCAAATCTATTTCAAATCAAATGGTATAATACATCATTGTGTATGTACAAAAGAAAAAGAAAATGGTGGACACTCATGACATCTTCATTATGTCCACTAGGTGGCAGAGTGGGGCATCCGTAAACTGGGTTTGGTCAAATATGTGGACAAGTCGGCAGGCAGCTACAGTGGAGGCAACATGAGGAAACTGTCTACTGCCATCGCTCTCATAGGAGGACCGCCTGTAGTCTTTTTGGTGAGTAAATGTTCATTCTTAAACAAAATACTTCTGAATGAATTTGCAGTGAAGTAGTGTGATCCAAAGTTACTGAAGCCAGTGTGTGTTCAACAGCAGCAGCATCTGATCATCTGTTTCTTTCTTTTCACAGGATGAACCAACGACAGGCATGGATCCTAAAGCACGGCGCGCTCTGTGGAACGCCATCCTGAACATCGTCAAGGAGGGACGATCTGTAGTCCTGACCTCTCATAGGTTAGATTATAGCATCTGAATTTGACATATTCTCAAATATGTGAACTTTATACTGTTGTTGTGAGTTTACCTCAACATGACAAAACTCATCCTGGTGTGTTTCTTTGCAGCATGGAGGAGTGTGAAGCGCTTTGCACCAGAATGGCCATCATGGTCAACGGCAGGTTCCGCTGTCTGGGCAGTGTGCAGCATCTCAAAAACAGGTAGGAACACATGATGCCAGACTAACACATATCTAAGAATATAATACCAGATTTGTAAGATTAGCACTAAACAGTTCAGTTGAATTAAATGTGTTTTGTTGTGTTCTCATCAGGTTTGGGGATGGCTACACCATCATCCTGCGGGTGGCGGGCCCAGACCCGGACCTCCGGCCGGTGATGGAGTTCATCGAGCGGGAGCTCCCAGGCAGCAATCTGAAGGAGAAACACAGAAACATGCTGCAGTACCAGCTGCCCACCTCCCTCACCTCGCTCGCCCGCATCTTCTCCCTGCTCTCTCAGAACAAGGACACCCTGAGCATAGAGGACTACTCCGTCTCACAGACAACTTTAGACCAAGTAAGACTTCACCCAATGCTCTGTCTACAACTGGATGGGGACTTTAGTTTAGGCTGAGTCTAATGTCTCCTCCCTCTTCTCTCCTTCCTGCAGGTGTTTGTAAATTTTGCCAAGGACCAAAGTGATGAGGACCATTTGAAAGACGGCCTTCTACACAAACGGGACGCTGTGGTAGTGGACATTTCACAGCTGAACACTTTCCTAAAGGACAACACGACCAAGGAGAGCTGCGTCTGATTCCACATACAATCAGGGAGAGTTGCTACGCTTTCCCCACCCTCCCCCCTCCCAGCAAACATTGACCACTAACCTGCAGGGGGGAGGAGAACTTGGTTCATTTTTTATTTCTATTTTTTAGTCTTTTTTAATTGTTATCATTTCTCAGTGGACCTGCACTTCGGCGCACAGCCTCTTAACAAAGGCAGAGACTGCAGGTATTGTGACACTGAATCAATGCAAATCAATGCAAGAAATATATATGAATATATTTAAGAAGATATTCCTGTGAGGGTCGGAGACCGGTGCTTCTCCTTCACTAGATGGACAGAAAGAAAGAAACACTTGAAGCGACAGCAGGATTTAAATGCTGCGCAGGAATGAAGGCTTGGAGCCACGCTGGTCCCTCAGTGGACACGGCATGTGGGATGAAGGAAGGAAATATCTCTAGGTTTTTTATCTCCGTTCTTAAAAGTAGTTAGCAGTAGTCCGTGGGACTGTGTATGTGCTGCTCTCTATCGTGAATACACGACAGCGTTAAACAAAAAACAACAAAAAAATGTCCAGATCATTCACTGCCAACGGCTAAAAAGACGGAATGACTATTTTTATATTCAGGGTCAAAGCTCTCTCGTCTCTCTTTATTACCAAGTGCAGTTGTTTTTATCTTGATAACTATGGTAAAAAAAAATCACAATCCAATTACTTTCAATCATATACATTTTTGCTAATTCTGTTATTGAAAATAATGTAATTCTCATAGACAAATGTAACCTTTCTTAGATAATAATTAAGATTGATAACCAAGTTGTCTTTTTAATTTGTTTTAATTTGTGTCCTTGACATTGTCCAGAACAGTGCCTATACTGTACCATGGTGGAGAGAGAAATCTGAGCACTCCATTAAAACAACAACAACAACAACAACAACAACAACAACAACAACAATGTATGTAGGCTGCCCAGGAATGTATAAGACCGATACCAACAGGCATCGAAGCACAAAAAAGGGGCTTTTTGTGAAGATGATGAATGATGCTTAACTGTTCAAAAACAAAAACAAAAATATATTGTGGTTGCTTGATGTCTGTACAAGATTTGCAGTCTGCTACACTGGCTTGTTTTTACTCGCCCTGCTCTCTTCGAAAGAACTGAATGCTAAACAGTGTCGATGCAAGATGACCATCACAAACTTGCAGTTGTGACTTCAAGAGAAAGTTGAAAGGAAATGTGAACTGGTTATGGAAAGTTCCTTGGAAATATTATACTGCATGCTTTCCACTGGGCCACACACTAGACTATCAGCACTTCTGTGTGTGTGACGGAGCATGTTGTGGGATCAGCTTGTAAATGGACGGGTAACAACTGAATTGTGCTTCATTGTTGTGAGATTACTGGCACATATAGAGTCTAAATCCAAAAATATGTTGTAAAAGAGAAATAGAAAAGTCTGTATCAAAATGTGATACATTTCAGACATGAGCCAGCACCGATGTGGATATTATGTACAGTAGCAACTTTGTGATGTAAAGTCAGAAAAAAATGTTACCAGTGGAGTGAACAAACAGTATCTGTGCCAAATGGAGCTGAATATATATCTTTGATCAACCAGCATAACATGGAGGATGCGACTATTTTGTAAAGTTTAAGTTGTGCTTTGATTTAAGTTCTCTATCCATTGTCAGCAGCTCGATACAGACAGCACATATTATGCCCAATGCGTGCTCCATCGTACAACTCTATCCGTTTTTCTATCTATTCGTCATGTTGCCAAATGTTAAACTTCCTGTCTGTCCTCATTAATAAGCTGCCACACTTACTGTACTGTCAAAAACTAAAATGTTCAGGCTTGAGGTTGAGCTACTTCAAACAAATGTTGTTTCCAATGCTACATTAAAGAAGCCAGGCTACACATAAACAGGGACCATGTGAGTTAGAGTTGTGCTTGTAATGCTTTATAGTCCAAAAAATCGTGTCCAGGGTTTCCATTAATGACAGATTGTCATTACGGGTCATCTGTGTCATATACAAATATTGGAACGTACCAAAATCCTCATCAAAATTTGAGCACTTTATAGACTTCATAGCCTGTTTTGTTAAAGATGTTAAATTAGGCATTTTAAAACAAATCTCTGAACTGGAACACAGGTATAATCCAGACGCAACGATGCTACACCACTGCATTAGGAACATTTAGTTTGAAACTTGAAATCGAGAACGAAGGCTTATATGTTAATGAGAAGATAAGTGGAACAGCGAAACGCAGAGTAGAGACAAGCAGGACAAAACTACAGTGGTGATTTTTCTCTTCTCGTGCTCAATATTATTATTTGTTTACATTTTTAAGTATTAAACAGCTGTTTGAGTCTGTTACACATTGTGTATAGTTACTCTTTACATTGTGAAATAAAAAATTCATACATTTTGAAAAAAATCCTGATTGTTTTGCATTTTGTTTGTCTGATCTGTGTGCGCTCCCACAAAAAGCTTGTTGTCATGGAAGTTTGTAGCTAATGACTGAACAAAAGGAAGGTTTACTTTATGCTTGTGTGTGTGTGTGTGTGTGTGTGTGTGTGTGTGTGTGTGTGTGTGTGTGTGTCACTGTATGTTTCTAGAGTGTGCATGTGTTTGTGTGTGTACTTTCACCTGCTGTGTTCCCACACACAATTATGCTGCCAGTAAAATAGCGACAGGTTCAGAAGTTTCTGTCACTCTTAGTTATTCATCGACCAGCATCATGATTGGAAGACTTGTTTTTCTGGGACTCCTGCTCATCTGCGTGGCTGCAGGTAACAGAGAAAAACACTTTATTTGAGGTATTATTTGCATTTGAAGGATGTTCTAGATGAATCTTTGTGTCCTCACAGAGGGATTTTGGTTTGGATGGCAAAGAATGAAAAATAAAAGGATTAAAAGCTTAAAGTAAAGTATTAATATTAATTAATATATATGAATTAAAGTAGCTTTTTTTTACATTGAACAGATACAAAAACGACATTATGTTGTCAAAGAGAAAACAGATATTTAAGTAAAAAGGAGAGAAATATAAAATAAAAAATACTTTGCTGTTTATAGCCACTTAAATAGTTACCCAAGAATATACTCTACTCTATACTGTAATATCATTAACATTAGCTATGTTACAATTCTTCACAGGTAGAATACTACACTTTCTTCATTCCAAAATAAATTCATGTAATTTCTAGTCTATTGGTGTCATTCTACATGCTATTGATCTTTTTGATGCTTTGTGAGTTGTTTATGAACTTGCTCTTGCGTAGGTATTTATCACAAATGCAGTCAATTATTTCCGTCTTTACAGATGCTGAGGAGGACTATGGACTCCTGAGAAAGGTGAAGTAGTGTGTGTGTGTGTGTGTGTGTGTGTGTGTGTGTGTGTGTGTGTGTGTGTGTGTGTGTGTGTGTGTGTGTGTGCAAAGGAAACATAACTGTGTCAATATTCAAACATGCGCAAGATAAAAGAGTAATGGACTTAGTTTTTCATAAGTTTTTTATTAGATTATAAATAAAAATATGTATCAGATAAAATAATAATAATAATAATGGAGTTAAAAATGTGCATGTTCACACTTTATTTATTCAATGTTCAAGAAACATTATCATATATGAACAGACAGACATAGACAAGACAAATAAAAGAAGAGAATGCAGTGCAAAAATGATTTATTAGATTGTTAAAGGAATATAAACAAAGCATCACTTTACCATTAAACACTATACAATATATAATAAGAATACATTAATAAAACATAACGTCTAAATGAAAATAGATACATTAAGTGACAAAACATGTTTTAACACGTGAAGGTCAAGTTTTCTCTGCAGTAAGTCACCCCAGATCCTGTGTTTTTCTTCCCGCCAGCCCTCCTGTCCTGACACGGAGGAGATCATGGCATGCCCCCTGAACCTGGCTCCTGTGTGCGGCAGCGACGGGAACACTTATGCCAACGAGTGTACCCTGTGTGCCCAGAGGCAGTGAGTACACACACACACACACACACACACACACACACACACACACACACACACACACACACACACACACACACACACACACACACACACACACACACACACACACACACACACACACACACACACACACACACAGCTGCTCCACTCTCAGAGCCTTCACACTCAGTGGTTCTCAAACTTTTCCTGTCAGGCCTGACAGAAAAAGTTTGATAAAAAAAAGTCATGCCCCCCCAACACAAATGGGCCAAGTTAACATTTATTTAAATTTCCGTTAATATGAACGTGAGCATTCCTTTAAAAAAAATCACTTTGCTAGAACAGTGATAATAAAACAATGCTACGTCTGTGTGGTCAAAAAAAGTCATAATGCAATTGTGCAATCCCTTTACTAGAACAATATGTTATAATACTTTGCCACTTTGCAATCTTTGCAAAAAAAAGAAAAAAGTGTGTCTTATCAAAGGTGGCTGCAATGAGCCTGTTTTGCACTGCACATTTCTTCAAAACGGGGTTGCAGGCTCAGTGCGGCGCCAGGGATTTTCTTTTAGGGGTGCTGTGGGGTTGCAACACACTCTCACTCCATAATCGTCCAGGAGCGAAGTTTGGTCAGGGTCCCGTGGCGTGCAGTTGTGACGCTCCTAGGCTCCTTCAGCTTCATAAAGGGACGCAAATAGCTTTCAACTGATTGCAATGTATTCCCATCTGCGGCGGGATTTGACGCTCATGGAAGCACGGCATTTGTTTGTGTCAGCTGCTTAAAGGCAATGTGAGCGTCCATTCCCATTGGATAACGGAGAATTGTACACCCGGAAGTAAGTATTCCCCTTACTGTCAATTGATTTTACAGTGATATCTGCACTACTCATCGACTAAAAAACACCAGATTATCCTTGTTAATTACACAACATTGATTGGTTTAAATTGTGTGCAATGCTTTTGTATTTTTCCCTTTCGATTCGGAGAAACAAATATTTTTTCGGAGTAAAGAATGGCAGAAGACACTACACTACCCAGAATCCCCAGCTATCGTTTAGGACTACACCATGTGCTCTGTTTGAAAAGCCCCGTGATTAGTTCTCAAGCTCTGTGATTGGTTGACCTCCAACTGCATTCCATTCATTCCAATGGCTGGCGTCTGTCACTTGATCTTACAATTTCTCTCTGCAGAAAAAAAAAACATGGCCGAACTTCGTTTTATTCTCGGTGGAAAATGCCTATTTTAAAGTTAGTTTGGCCATTAAAAATGCGTTTTGATGTCATTTGATGCGAGAAATATTAGTTGTTATTTCAGATTATGTGTGCAGTGGATGTACATGATCTTTAGTTTGCTAGTTATTACGAAGATTACTTCAGGAAATTGTGTCCATACAACGTTTTCATTGTTACCAAGGTGGTTGCTAGGGTCAATCCATAAGAATAAGTCGATCAGGGGCCGATCTACGGGAGTGGCATGGGTGGCAGCTGCACACTGAAACCATCCTTGAAACCCTAGCTGCACTCCAGTTAGGCAGCTTTGTTTTGAATAAAAGTGTGGCTTCATCGGAAATATGAGAAAAATCCTAATGTCGAGTGCAAGTGTGCAGCACAGAACGCGAGCCAGCTTACCTCCCCTCCCTGCGCGAGCCGAAATGTGATGCGGCGATTTATTTTGAACACGGGACGACAAATAGAGAAGCATTCGGTGAAGTAGACGGACCAGGAATGAGGTAGCTGATCAACTACGTCTCNCAAACTGAACGGTAAAAGAATAGTTTCCGGTCTATTCTGAGCCCGATCTCTGTAGATAAATAAAAATAAAGAACTACGACAGATGTGTAATATATTTAATGCAGTCGAACCATTTATTACAATGCATTCATGTGATGACTTTCAAAGAGTAAAGCAAGCACTGCTGAATAAAGTATGATTTTATCTTTTACGAAACGTTTTTTTTTTCATATGGAATGCAGTTGGAGGTCAACCAATCACAGAGCTTGAGAACTAATCACGGGGTTTGTCAAACAGAGCACATGGTGTAGTCCTAAACGATAGCTGGGGATTCTGGGTAGTGTAGTGTCTTCTGCCATCCTTTACTCCGAAAAAATATTTGTTTCTCCGAATCGAAGGGGAAAAATACAAAAGCATTGCACACAATTTAAAGGATAATCTGGTGTTTTTTAGTCGATGAGTAGTGCAGATATCACTGTAAAATCAATCGACAGTAAGGGGAATACTTACTTCAGAGTGTACTATTATCCGTTATCCAATGGGAATGGACGCTCACATTGCCTTTAAGGGCAGCTGACACAAACAAATGCCGTGCTTCCATGAGCGTCAAATCTCGCCGCAGATGGGAATACATTGCTATCAGTTGAAAGCTATTTGCGTCCCTTTATGAAGCTGAAGGAGCCTAGGAGCGTCACAACTGCACGCCACGGGACCCTGACCAAACTTCGCTCCTGGACGATTATGGAGTGAGAGTGTGTTGGTGGGGTAGCTTAACGTTTCATAGAGGGTGCTCAAACATTTAAGGTTTCCCATTAATGTGGAATTTTCACTCCAACAATCCCCACCCAAATACACAGTGTGACAGTTACAATGAAGGCTCGATAATAAGCTCACGGCATATAGGTGTAAGCTGCGGTAAAGTGCTATTTTTATAGGTGGTGTGTGGACCTACACACCACCTATAAAAATAGCACTTTACCGCAGCTTACACCTATATGCCGTGAGCTTATTATCGAGCCTTCATTGTAACTGTCACACTGTGTANCTCGCCTTCACGTTTTCCGGTGAGGAGTCCCTTTTATGTCAATCCAGAACAATCACTCGCAGGAATATAGGACTGTCCCATACTTAATGTGGATTTCTCCAGTGCTCTATTACTGAGAAAGTGTAGACCTTGATACACCCACACAACCAATAACCGTTATAATCCGCGTTTAACACACGCGCAAGGAATGTCGGACGATATATAACAACACTTTCTGAAATGAGCAACTGTAAGTGTATAACTGACGAACACACGTTCCATATAAAGGGAGTAATAATAACTAACAACAGTTGTTTTATTAGTAATTATATTTGATATAGACACAAAATACTAAGAGAGGCAAAATAAGAAAGGAAGACCCCTTGAACCGTCCTACATATAGCGTTCTGTGAACTCTCGAGTACGCTTTCCCTTACGTCGGTTATTTAGCTAAGAAAAAGCTACTGCAACAAAGATTAGCAACGTCGTTTTAGTGATATCTCTCCAATTTTATGCAATTAACGTGTCGGATAAGTAGGAATAAATTCAGTTTTTCAAATTTCATAATAGTCTTGGAAAATGCCGTAGACCGAATACAGGATCATTACTACCACGTCACTTTACAAGGACAGTCACAAAGTAAATACTGTAGAACTAATAAAAACACTGTTCCAAGATAACAGGCCAAGCTTTGGATCCGAATCAGCCCAACAAAATTCGAGGTTTTGAAATTAAGTAATGTCGTTGCTTTTTATATCGTTTGGTCGGTTGAGTATTTGGTGTTGTGTTGATCTACAGTGATTAGCTCACGGCAGGGCTAGTGAGTATACCTCTCATTGTACGAGACCGACAACGGGAGAGCGTTAACTTGCGTTAGAAGGCTTTGTGCAGGGTCGACAACGGCAAGGACGTATAGTAATGACGAGACACCGGCCACTGGAGGAGGTCCCGGTTGAGGCAGAGCAACACTTGGGGTATCGGGGAGGTCGTACCGAATTGCCAGTTGCCAATAGTGTAGTTGAGTTTTGCGTGTGTAAGTTGTAATTTCTAGGACGCTTAAGAATGTGTGTCAACACAAACTTGATGAGTTACACTCTGTGTTATTAAGGGGTATACTTGAACTGATTTTAACCTATATATCACTCCTGGACGATATATAATTTATAATACACACGATAAAAAATTTACCATATGCTCATGGACTAGACTCCAAACCTGTGGAAGAAGATAAGAGAGTTATAGCCAAACACTAGACAAAATTAAGTACAATAGTATGAGAAAGCAAGGATGCGTAAAATTATGACTTCTGTAGTTTTGATACTTGATCCTTTACACAAAGTATATACCAAATAAGATACATCCATGTTTCGACACTAAGAGACATCCTACATAAAGTACCAAGACGCGTTCGTACCGAAGGGTAAACACAACTACTGCGAAAACGAGTTGAGAGAACCCCAAAGAAGACAAGAGCTGAAGTGGCTCTACAAAGCGACGTTAGATTACCGAGTGGTAAATTGACATATTGTGTCCACACGGGGGGCTCTACTGCTCTATCTGCGTACGTCGCTAGTAGTATAAGATGGTAATGTACATGTGTGCTATACCCAACTCTAATTAGTTAATAAGCAAACGTGTAGTGAAGTATTTATTATTTAACCTATGTAGTGGAACGAAGTTGTCGTTGGTTAGCGCATTTAACGGGGTTGCTCATGCGTCAACAATGTGATACGGCTCTCCGTTTTCATAAATCCATGCACATGTACTGTGGTGTGAATTGCGGAAGAGACGATGGGCCTCTCTTCTCTGGAAACTGTAATTCAATAACATACCTAATTATATTGACTAGGTCCAAGACTGATATAACAGTGTGTTTCCTGTTTCCTGCAGATGTCCAGCAGCTGGTGGTGGTTAAAGAAGAGCCTCTCCCTGACCAGCAGGAGTGGAGCACCAGTCTGGACCAGGAGGACCCAGAGCCCCCCCCACACATTAAGCAGGAACAGGGGGAACTCAGGATCAATCAGGAGGGAGAGCAGCTTCAGGAGCTGGAGGAGGCTGATATCACCAAGTCCACTTTCACTCCTGACCCTGTGAAGAGTGAAGATGAGAAATAGAAACCTCAGTCCTCACAGCCTCATCAAAGACAAACTGATCAAATGGAAACAGAAGCTGATGGAGAGGACTGTCGAGGACCAGAACCAGCCAGGAACTCAGATCCAGAGAGCAGTTTACAACCAAAGACTGAGGACCACACTGGAGACTCTTCTGAAGACACTGATGACTCTTCTGACCCTGACGCTGAACACAGTGCTGATTGGAAGGAGACCAGAGAACCTGCCTCAGGCTCAAACTCACTGAAAAATAGACAAGAATCTGTCAGTGATCCACAACGTAGTGCCGAAAAGAACTGGCGTGTTCCCTGCAGCAGCTGTGGCTGTCCAGCCTCTCCCGCCAGAGAAAGGGCTGTCCTTTGTACAGGTGGGACAAGGGCAGCCCTTCAAGTACAACATCCCGGCACAGTGCCGGGACCTTCAGGCGTGGGTCTGCCTCCTCCAGATGAGGAGCAGCCCGGCCCCTCATCTGGCCACGTCCCTCCTCCTCCTCCTCCTCCTCCTCCTCAGGAAAAAAAGTGTCTTCCATTTTAGACTTTTTTAATTCAATTTAATTTTTAAATGTTACAGTATGTCCACTGTAGAGGACGTCGGGACCATATTAGTTTGAAAAGACAGCCAAAATTAACAGATAGACTATGTAACGTATTATTGTTATAGAGTGATATTAATACAATAATACATTCACCTTTATTTAAAACATGAATAAGTAATTCATCTGAACATTGCTGTTTATTTGGTAACTAAAAAACTAGTTTGGTTTTTGGTGAATCTTTCCAGATCTTCAAAGACGTTGTAGTCAATGTAGTGGGAAAGTACCTCATTGACTCCAGTCGGCACGGGCTGTGGGTCATATTGACTAGTTGTATGGATGTGGTCTCCATTTGACAAAGCTCATAGAAACAAAGCTGGCATTCCTGAGGCAAATCTCATTTTTCATGGCTCCACTTAAAATAAAAACAACAATAAGACATTTGTGCTACTCTTGGCCCACAGAGGGCCATGTGTTTCCAGCTCGTCCCTATCTGTCTCTCTGTCTGTGCGCTCATGGAGCCTCCTGTATCTTTCCCCCCTTCCTCTTGACCCTCTTCTATCCCAGGTGTGAAATCCTCATCTCTCTCATCATCTGAGAGCTCAACATCTGAATCTCCCTGAACTATCTGGTGCAGAAAATTTCTGCTTCAGTTCCGTCTCCTGCAACAATATTGAGTCATAAAGTCCATGAAGACAGTCCTGACGTCCACTAGAATGGACATTTATAAAAGAGCTGTTATTTCAAAACTTGAATTATTTAATTACTTTCAGAACGAATTTATATAGTTCCTCACATGTTTATAAACAAGAACATATATGATTTTAATGGTAAAAATTACAATTATTCAACAATATTTGACTTCTCTTCCTGCTTCTATAACATGTTGTTTTTGGTATGCCAGCCATTTTGGATGAAAAGAAAGAGGAACTTCCCAGCATGCAATTTGAACCAATGACATATCACTGCAAAGACTAGGATGTCCTCTGTACAGTACATCAGGGATTGATAGAGTAGCTCAAAAGAGTCAAAGGAGATGCGTGTTAACAAAATGTCCACTACAGAGGACATTTTCCACCGGCTGGGTCCCACGAGGATATGGGCATGTCCCTGGGCAAGACACTTCACCCCAAATTGCTCCTGTGGGGATTGCCCACAGTATTGAGTATGTAAGTCTCTTTGGATAAAAGCGTCTAACAAGTAACATGTAATATGGAATCACAAATAATGATTTACGAGGTTAATGTTTGCAACTCTCATCCCTTGTCTTGATAAAAAAAAACTCTTACTGCCGATATAAGAGGTCTGACATAAGAGACAAGCAACAAGCATCTCTTACCGTTGAGCATGTACGAGTTGGACGGTTTGAATCTCATCTTGCAGTTGACGAATTGGGAGCGGCCAGCCCTCTTGGCGTTCTTCTGCTTGGCCACCAGCTCAGCAATGTGGGCCGTCTCTCCACACACTGCAGCAAAGCATTTCACCTAAAGAGCACATGTGTTGAAGTCTTATTATTCACAATGTGCTTTGTAAAAGTGAACTTTTGCCGCAGTTTTTTTCAGTTCTGTGTTGATGCTAGCCGACTGAGACACTGTTTAAGGATGCAAATTAAACACCAGGTAGGGCTGTACCCAAATATTCGTTCGTTGGACTACTATTTGGGTTTCAATTTCGTTATACGGATATTTGTTTTTTTCCGCACTGCGGCTGCCAAATAGAATTTATTGAAAACTCCAATATCAACATAAGAGCTTGTGCCTGTTAGGGGGGTTCTAACACTTAACCATAAACGTTAACGTTTACTTTCTCCGTCTTTATATGTAGATATAACTTTTTCTCCGTTAATCTCCGTCACGTTGTTTCCATGACGTGACAGAATATTCGCTGATTGCTACCGGATATCCGGAGCCCGAAAAATGGTATTCGGGACAGCCCTAGTAACAATGTCCTCACCTCTCCCATGTGGTAATCCATGCGGACGACCGAGGGGATGCTCGTGAGGTAGTCTTCCAGTTTGGAGTAGCCCAGCTTCCTCAGCGGGATGCTCTCTCCGCACAGTGACCGGTACTCTACCTGCAGGGTGCTAAAAGACACCCCGTGTTTGCTGGACTGAAGTACAGACCGCAACATTTTCTTAATGGACTCGCTGTCTGACATCCTGATAGATTCACACTGAAAAATAAACAAAATAAACATTAAACCGGAATATAGTTTCCCTAATGGCAGAGGTGGGAAGTAACCAAGTACAGTTACTCAGCTTTAGCTACTCTCAACAAAATACATCTTTACAAATTAAACTAGTCGTCAGGGGACCATCTCTTTAACACAAGTAACAAAAAGTAAATCAGAACTTTGTCTAATACAATAAAATGCTATTTGATGCAACAATATAATCTAGAAATGTCACATGTATAAACACATTTAAACACTAAAAGGCAATTTTTCTGCACATTGATAACTTTTACGTGTTATACTTTAAGTTACATTTTGCTGAGAATATTCTTGTACTTTTGAACGCAGGACCTTAACTTGTTTTTACGTATTTTTGACAATAATGTATTGGAGTACTTCCACCTTTGCAAAGCGACAGGTGGGGGACGCGTGGAAGTAGTAGGCCACAGGCAGACCGTTAACATTACATTGCTCTGATCTTTTATATACCGTAAATCATAAATGTGTATATTATAGTAAGTGTTGTATGTCTTTAAAAAATTGTTTACCTAGAGTCTGTTCAAATAAAGCTGATTTAAACGACATAGCTGCTGCGTAAATTACGGATTGTGTTCGACTCTCTCGTCTTCCAATGTGGTTGTTAGCTTAGCCAACGTGGTTAGCCGGTTGTCCGCCGCTTAGTGGTTGGATCATGGCCTAGGTGTTGAACAGAGGCTAATGGCTAGCTGTTCGTTAGCAGCTAGCGGTAAAATAAACTGTGTTATTTCGGCCCACAACTGACCCGTTACATTCCAGACATAATTATTTCCAATGTGCAATGACGTTAGCCCATGTTTTGTGACGGACAAAGATGTCTCCATTGTGTTTCTATGGATTTACCTTTAGTTTTAAATTGTTAGCCGAACTGACGTGGTCTCTCCTGTGCTGCCGAGTTCAAAATCACGTGCAGTCGTTCACGAGATCACGAGACGTTAACGCCCACAGTCTCAAATGGTTACTGCCGGAAAGTAAATGCGAAGGGTCTCCGTTGAAGCACGCGACCCAACGGATAATGTTTTCCTACCACTAATCTTATGAACATTTAGGTAGTTAAATACTTTGCATTTTAGGTGATCAACAAGGCAATCTTGCACAAAACGGTCGTTTTGTAAAACGTTAGCTAAATGTAGAAAGTATGCTGCTTTTAAGTACCGTGGGAAATCTTAGGATTCAATGTTAGGACAGTGAATTCAACAATAAAGGTAGCAACCTGAATGTTTCTAAACATAAATTAAAGTACTTTAATCATCATCAACATGCATGGTTCACAATTAGTCTTTTATTTCCAACTCAAAACTTTTGTTTGTACAGTAACCAAATATTTACAACTACAGAATCAGTATACAATAGCCTACAGAGGCTATGCAAAAACATTTTAAACCATTTAATTAAATGACACTTGGTAATATTATATTATAATATAAATATAGTGTACGTTATTAGGATATTAACACAAATATTAGACAGAAATACTGTACAGCAGTTCAAAGCTGAGCTTCACTTAAAAACACTCAATCTGCTATAGGTTTTTGATAGATCCAACATGAGTAAATCCTTAAGAATGAAGACCTCATCTAATTTAGTAATATTAACAAAATGAACACGCTTTCTAAACGGAAGCTTTTGAAAATGACCATTTGAAAACACCACAGAATTACTTCTACAACTTGTGGACCCATTAAACCTTCTTTAAAATCTTAATTTAAAATGATATAAACAACATTGCTTGACTGATACACGTGTATTTTTTAAATACGATACTAATCTATAGAATTGTTCCTTCATCAGTCCTCTGTTGGTGTGACCACTGGTGGTGACTGTGACTCTGCTTGGCAGCTCTTTGATTGAGAAGCCATGACGCAAGCCTGCACCATGTCTGAGTGTGGAGATGATGATGTGTGTACTGATGAAGATGAGCAGAGGTGGTGTTTTCTTAGCAGAATTAAATGAGGGTTCCTAAGTAATGTATAAAACACTATCCAACGCCTCCTGGCCCGGCTGTTCACAAGGGATTCTAGAAAAAAATTATGAAAAGTTAATGAACTGGAAAGAAGAAGGAAATTAAGTAATGATGAAACAAAATGGAAAAAGATTAATATTGCTAAAACATGTGAATATGTGCACACAGAAACAGTGAATTTTAAAGGTAATTTGAAGAACATAGTTTAGTCACTTGTTGCATAGTTTGCAGACAGATGGAGACAGTGGTTTATATACTGTATAAGATACTTGTTTATACAAGAACTACACGCTCACACTACTGACCTGATTGCACGTTGCTGAATGTGGAGTATGCAGACGCAGTGTGTCTCTCCCATGTGTTGGAGACCAGCAGCTGGCAGAAACACACCATGACTGGATTGTTATGATAGTGGTCAGCAAAGATCATCCCAATCCAAGTAGCATAGCCTGAAACATGCAAGAAATACTGTCATCTCTACACACCATAATGAGAGATAAACAATATATGCTTTGTGAAATTCTACCATCTACTGAAATAAATAAACCCCACCCCCAAGTAATGATAGAGTTACAGCTGCGGTTCTCACCTACCATAGTGTATAAACAAATAGAACTTTAGCTGTAATGTTTTATTGTAAAAAAATAAACTTAAACTAATATTGTACTTTTGTCTCACACACGTCTCTGTTGAACTTAAGCTTACCGGGATCCATGGTTTCATATCCTCTCTGCATAATGGTTCGGTCTATGCGGGACACCAGCCATGTTCCCACCACAATGCTGCACAGCAGCCTCATAATGCAGTTACCGATCCCCATCACCACGTTGTAGAAAAAGAAGAAGTAGTTGAAGCAATGGAACGCCTTTCTGAAGAGGGGGTAGAGAAACTGGAACTTCAAGCTACAGATTTAATTTTGAAGTATGCCAAAAATATAAGTCCATAAATGCTCATTTCTAACAGTCAGGGTTTTCTGGCAAATAAAAAACTTGATGTTCTTATATTAAAATATACTCACCTGTTATTGATAGCTAGAGGTTTTTGTTTATCAGTTGGAGACATTTTGTCCTGAAGGAAGAAGATCTGAACCAGAACTACCTGGAGAATGACCAGGGAGATGACCAGACTCATGGTCAGACTGAAGGACACACGAAAAATCAATCAACCAATGTGTCCATTCAAAAGCCATCACATATCCACAACCACAGGGAAAACATGCCTTACACTATAATTCCCAGGTTGTGGAGCATGCTCAGTGCTCTTCCGTGCATTACAGGAAGAATCAGCCCATAGACCAAAAGCAGAGCAAACAGGAAGTGGACAAAATGGACTATCACGTAGCCTGGAGAGAAAATACGAATGAGACATTCAAATATTTCACATAATCTCTTCACACACATGTTTATGTTATTAAGCTCATAAAGAAGGACTGTGTTATTGTTACACGCTGCTGTTGTTTCATCAGGTTTCTTGGTTGTCTAAGGCTTTGCTGGGATGTAGGTTTTCATTTTGGGTTCAGTCGTACATCAAAATAGCCTATGTAATTGCTGTTGTTTTTTTTTGTTTTGAAAGCATTTAGTGATGAGGTGAAAAAGTTACCCCACAGTGTAAATGCTATTTGCCAACCAGAGTATCTTGCAATGGAAGCCTGTAAACAAATTGAAACAGAAAAATGTGTCGATAGCACACTTTGACATTCACATTGTGACCTGAAACAGATTAACAGCCAATGTCAAACTTGTGTGTGTTACTTACGACGCTGACAGCAGAGCTAGGGTTGTGAAACTTTTCAGGAAGAAAACCCTTCTGCCCTTTCCACAGCCTCTTCAAGTGTTTCCTACGATGAATCATGTCAATTATTGTTTATCATAACATAAAATACATTTTCAAGTTTAGTTTTTTTTAGGTCTCTTACCTGTAACATGCCAAGACATGGAGGCAGTAGGCTACAGAGTTGAGACTAGCAAAGATGTTGGTGGCCAACCAAGCCTCTGGAAGTAAAGAAATAACAACAACTTTACTCTGTTTAATTGATCAGGCCACAGTGTATCAATGTGGAGCTGTTTGTTTTGCCTTTTCTTAAACCAGAACTATGAAGAAGTAAGGAAGCAATGCATATTTAGTGTAAATGAACCCATATATTGCATTAATAACAGTTAAATAACTCACTCCTAGACACGTCAATGAACTCTTCCAGCTGTGTTATCATGAATCCTAGAGCTTCGGTGTCATTACAAGAAATAACCAGGTGTTTAAGTGTATCCTTCCACCTGCCAACTTGGTCGAAAGCCAACTCACTGACACTGTAGTCTGCCAGGGTCATCTAGAGAAAAATGAAGTGGATGCACAGATGAGGTGCTTTGTGTTTCCATAACAAAGTTTGTAGATGAGGGAAGTTCTTTTCCATAATTAAACATGAGAGCTGTCCTGCTGTACCATGTATAGGCCTATAAGAGATATAATGACGGTGCCGATGATCCTGTTTGGGAACTTGAAGTAAGGGTCCCACTCATACACTCTTCTCTGGAACCAGCTGAGAGGCTTACTGCAAAATAGAGACTAATATGTTATTGAAATGTTGAATAGTGAGAAGCTGACATTTTAAAAAATGTGCAAAAGAAAGTGTTTTTGAAAACGGTTGACATTTCCGAGATCTCTGTTTTTTTTTTTGGTAAACTGGTTCAAACAGCAGAAGTAGTCAATCCCATTTGTTCACGGTCCGCTTGAAAGCAGCACCAGTGCAGGTGTGCGTGGATGTGTGTTCTACCTGTGAACAGGTGTTTTGCACAGCAGTCTTTTAACATGCTGCACCTGGTGTTGCTCAGTCAGCTCCTCAGTGTCCTGGCAACAGATTCAGAGTATGTCACACAGCGTTTGTTATACATAATGTTCAGTAAAAAACTGATAATCACTGCAGACCTAACTGTGAAGGAGAATAAAATACAGCATAGAATAAAATTATATACCATTGTTTTAATAAATGTGACAATGAAATCACATAAACTGTAGATTACTAGGTATTAGCTTGTGGAAATAGACAGCAAAAATAACATCAAAGGTTTTATTCATGAGGGATACTGACCTGTTCCACTTGCAGGTGTATACGAACTGCTTTTACTAGTATGTAGACAAATCGTCCCAAGAGGAAGATGAGGGAAAGGATGCAGGGCAACTGGATAATTAACTTCTGGTATTTACCCAAAATCTTTAAAACCACACACAAAAAGTGAGTTATTTCAACAAACAAACAGGAAACATTGTTTTGTACAGCCGTATTTCTTTAGATTTGGGAAGGGACTGGATCCTTGGTGAAAGCCAGACTGCAACATAGCTTTTATTATGGATGTAGTACTCACTTACCATTCCATCTGGACAGGTGAATGTATCCCAGAGTGTGACCATTATCCTAAAAACCAAGCATCAAAACATGATTACATGCTTATGACATCATTCACTTGTCTAACAGGCCAACTTGCTGGATGCTTTTACAATGTTGAGTAAAATTAAAAACACACCAGTGAAAGAAACCCTTTGCTGTACTAATCCACATTTTGAGACATCTAGACATTTACCAGGACAGAGAGTAGAGTATTCCCAGCACTGCACCAGTTGTTCTGAAGGGTGTGGATAGACAGGCAAAGAAAGGAAAATAGACCAGGCCCACCTCTAAAGCTCCAACCAGATACACTATAGCTGAGGAGAAGAATCAGAAAACATCACATCAATCAGTCATTTTTTAAAGTTGTGTCTAGATGGTTACCTCAAAGCTGTGAAGATTTAGGAAGGGTAAGGTTAGGCATTGTACTTGAATGGTATAGACTGCTGGGCAGCAACTCTTCCAATAGTTTTCTGAGGTCACCAAGAAACTATCTTTATTTCCTTTACTAGCAAAGTAAATACGTTTAAAAATTAAGCCTGGATAAAAATATCAAACAGTGGGAGTACCTCGGGCCCAGGAAGGCACACTGAAGGGGATGTAACTGTCAGAGAAGAGTAGCATGACGCTCGAGGACACGGCACCAAATGCAGACCCATAGGACCAGCGATTGCTCAGGCTTCCTATAGTATCCAAAGGCCTAGGACACAATAGTGACAGAAACACAAATTAATATTGCTGATTTGGCTAATATTTAATGTCTACAAAATATGGGTACATGTTAAATAACTCTGTTGCCGATAGCATCCATGGTGCTATATGTTAAATACTTTAGTTGTGATATTGAAACATTGCTTCTAACTTATTTTCATAGTTGTTGTTACTGTTGTTGTTGACTTACACCACAATAGCAAAACGTCCCCCCAGAAAGGGCAGTCTGTGATCGATGGCCAGTCTGTGGGCCCTCTTCTGGAGGAATGACAGCACCCCTGCAATCAACACCTAGAAGACAAGAAATCAATACATTATAAACTTTGGTTTTGAACAATATGCTTTAGAATCTGCTTATTCATTGGATGTAGTAATGGTACTAAAGATTTCACGATTTAATTTGGTCATTCTGGTTTCCTAGAAATTCTCCATTTGTTTATGGCGAGCGCATAACAAGGCCAACTCTTTAATTGTAAAAGCAAAATGCATATGGCATTGCTATGTACTACAAGATCTCTGTTCTCATCCCGTGAAATCATGTATCTCCATATTTGTGATATATGATTTTTCATGGTTACATGTTTCTCACAAGACGGCCACCCAAAAAAAAAGACAAAATAAATCATTGGATTGGTATTAAGTTATGGAAAGTGAATTAGTACCCTCTCTGGAGAAATAAAGCAAAATTATTGATATTTGGGGCTAAATAGATTGACAACTTACTGCTGGTATGAGTGAAAGATGCAGGAAGATCTCCATAGAGATTCCATTTTGACAATCCTGCACTGTGGAGAGCCTGGAGAAACAGTGACAGCACAAACCGAGTGTAGCAAGATGGAGTAGAGGGAAACAAAATGAAACCAAACAGAAATAAATAACTCAAGTGTTGGAAACAGGATGACAGGATCTTTTTGATGTATTTAGCTAATGAACCTACGTAGGTGTGGAAAGGCCTAAAGGACATTACAACTACAAGACACCATCAACCCCTGAGGTGATCCTCAGTCATGTGTGCTCTGCATTACACCCATCCCTCTCTACACCAATGATTGTACCTCTGGTGACTCTTCTGTTCTGGGATGTCACCGACACATTTCAACATTTTTACAATTGACTCAACAGTTTGTCTTGTGCGGTGTTGGTCATTGTTCATATGTATTTCTTTGAACGTACTTAAGGAGCAACACAGATAAATAATAATTTCCTAATTCATGTACACAAACCTGGCCAATAAAGTTGAGTCTACTTCGTATTAATGGTCCTTCATAATTCCACATAATTCCAGTAGATTTCAAAATCAAATATTACACGTTTAATTCAATAACACTTGTGTAATTAATCTAGTTGCTGTGCAGAAACAGAAAATAATATTCTTGATCCTTTGGAGCAATTTAAATAGTTGGCAGAATAGCTAGCTGCAGCATGAGCTAATTATCCAAAAGTAGGAACCAATAAACCAATAAACAAAAAGTCAAAATTAGTCAAAAGTCATTTTTTGAATGTAGAACCTTTTGAAAATTATTATGTATACATTGTTAAATAGCTACAATATTCTGAGTACAAGATCTTTCAAACTTCATAATATGAGTTCTCATTCATCATGAAGTTCAGGTGTATGTTAACGGTTACCCTATTTGATTTGAAACAGGTTATATCAGGTTGTTACTCCTAAAGTCAGTGTTACATTATGACCGGCTAACAGCTGGTAGTGAAAGTAAAGGGCGGTAGCAGAGAGCAGTCAGCATACTTACAAGTCTTCCACTTGGTTTCTTATCATCCTTGATAAGTCGGTTCACTGAAATCCAAAAAGCTTTGTTCCTGCTCTGCTGTAAAGGTGAGGGAAGTCACTGGATTCATATCACAACTCTTCATTTCCTGGTTTCGAGCATGTGACTCACACAGTGAACCTTGACCTCAGAATTCAACGATTTGTTTAATTATATTTTTGTGTGTGGCTTTTTGCCGATGCATCTGCTCAAACTCTCTCTGTTTGTCTTTATCATGCTTACACACACACACACACACACACACACACACACACACACACACACACACACACACACACACACACACACACACACCCACCTGGCCAGTATTGATCTATGTGTTACTCAGTATAAGGAGTGTAAACATGTGGCTCTCACAGAGATAAGCAACCGAGCATTCACCTCCCGCTTTCACTTTACAAAGGAATTTGGTCAGATGATATAAATCCATTATTTCTCTCCTTTACTTCACTTCTATTACAAAACACTCACAAAAGAACAAATGTATAGCTTCCTCTTATTGATTTTAGTTTTTAGCATCTGTGTTTGTCCTTCTATAAACATAATCAATAATTATTTGTGGTATAATGTATTCATAAGAAATGAACAGAAATGAGTTTAATGCTGAAATACATGTATTTGTCATTGCAATGACACAAACATTGAGGAAATGTTGTTTCCCAGATCCACAGGATAGTCCATAATCAGATCCTGATTGGTTCCCTGAGCGATGACATCATCCCCTGCTTAGTTCAGCAGCCCTCCTCTTTAGCAATCAAAATGTTCATCTTGGTTGTTCTGCAGAGAGGATCATAACAAGACATGGCTGTGAATCACTCAACTTTTATCTGATGGGATTTAGGTACATTTCCTATAAATGTTGGTTGGAGTAAACCAAAATAGGGGTGGGGCTCTGTTGGAGCAGGTGGGGGATGGGGTGTTGTGTCATTTGGAATGTAATACTGTATTGTACTGATCATTGTATCTTATGTGTCCTTAAAAACAATAAAAAGACCTTGATCAAAAAAAAGAAATGTTCAACTGTTCAAAGAATCTGCTCAATTGTTTTGCCAGAATCTTTTTAACTCCGGAATGAAATATTTAATGCACAAATAATCTTTTGACTTTTGGCTTTTCTTAGAATTGTTGAGGAAGAAATAGTATCACACAGGTACCATTATTCTCTTTTAGGACTAAAAAGGTGAATAATAGAAAGAACTGTAAAGATTCTCAGTCATTTTAACCAGGACCTGCTGTCATCCAATCAGGAGTCAGTACTGTGACTGCAGTCTTAACATTTCTCCACAAGCAGAGGGCGTCTCCATCACCTCCACAGTCATGTTGGATGATGTGGAGTTAGTGCAGTGTTTCTCAAAGTGGGGGGCGCAGGGGCATGACAGAGCGCGAGAGACCAGGAGTAAAAATGGTTATTAAAAAATAAAATAAAGAAAAAATGAAATCATAATTTGAAAAATTATTGATTCGAAAATAATAATACAGTACAGTACTATTACGTCTGGGCCTCTGTGTTTCATTAAAGCTTGGCTCTGTGTGTGTGTGGAACGAGCCATTTTGTGTGCACACGTTTGTATTATTATTATAGTTATAAAAAAACAAGAGAATCAATTAAAAACAGGTTTGAAATACTATATGACAGTAAAAAAAAGAATAAAGTTTAAAAGGGTGATTTGTAAAATATCCATAAAGAAAAAGTCTGTTTACAGTTCTGTTTCAAATGGGTGTTGAGAGATGTTTCCATAGATCTCTTAATGTTGCTCTCAAAGTGCACCAGATTGATGCTTTTAACTTCAATATTTAAAAAGAAAGTCCTCCCGGGGGAGCATGCCCCCGGACCCCCCTAAGGTCCACACACCACCTATAAAAATAGTACTTTACCCCTGCTTACACCTATATGCCGTGAGCTTATTATCGAGCCTTCATTGTAACTGTCANGAGTTCCAGAGGATGGGTGCAGCAACGGAGAAGGCTCTGTCGCCCCAAGACTTGAGGTTGGTCCGAGTGGGGAGGGACAGGAGGTTGGCAGTGGCAGAGCGGAGGGAGCGAGTGGGAGAGTGTCTGTGGAGGAGGTCAGTCAAGGTAGGATGGGGCCAGGTTATGGAGGGCTTTGTACGTCATCAGGAGGATCTTGTACTGAATTCTCTGGGGGATGGGGAGCCAGTGGAGCTTGATGAGGACGGGTGTAATGTGTTCACGGATTCGGGTGTGGGTGAGTAGACGGGCGGCGGAGTTCTGGATATATTGAAGTTTGTTGAGGATTTTTGCAGGTGAACCGTAAAGGAGGCTGTTGCAATAGTCCAGACGGGAGGTGATGAAGGCGTGGATGAGGGTTTCGGCAGCAGTGGGAGAGAGGGATGGACGTAGACGGGCGATGTTTTTGAGGTGGAAGAAGGCTGTCTTTGTGATCTGTTTGATGTATCTGTTGTAGGAGAGGGTTTGGTCAAATATGAATATATATATAATAATATGAATTGCCTCAGGAATGCAAGCTTTGTTTCTATGAGCATGGTAAAATGGAGACCACATCCATACAACTAGTCAAGATGACCCTACAGCCCGTGCCGACTGGAGTCAATGAGGTACTTTTCCCACTACATTGACTACAAAGTCTTTGAAGATCTGGAAAGATTCACCAAAAAACAAACTAGTTTTTTAGTGACCAAATAAACAGCAATGTTCAGATCAATTACTTATTTATGTTTTAAATAAAGGTGAATGTATTATTGTATTAATATCACTCTATAACCATAATACGTTACATAGTCTATCTGTTAATTTTGGCTGTCTTTTCAAACTAATATGGTCCTGACGTCCTCTACAGTGGACATACTGTAACATTTAAAAATAAAATAAAAAAAGTTTTTTTTTAAAAACCTAAATAGGTAGGAAATCATAAAAAAAAAGGAAATTGGAAGACATATTTTTTCCTCGGGTCCCAGGAGGATATAGTTCCTCAAAGCTTTCTCTGTGTCTCTGCTCCTTTTATCAACCTTAACTAACCACCTGTCCATGCATTTAGTGAGGCCACGGTCTAGTCTCCGCCAACCCATAGTTGGTGGTCCCTCTAGCTGGATAGCAAACCGCTCTCGGTCCGCTTCAGGCCACGGAGGCTACAGCGCCTCAGGAGACTACAGGTAAACAATAACAGATTAAATCAATAATGATGAGCAGTGGCCGCATTTACAGCATTATGGGGCAACATTGATTATACATTGTCTAGCCACTAAAAAGCAGCATTATTATTACATTTTTGTCAGCTATTTAATTTCAGTTCTTGGAAACCCAAAGTGTTGGTTGCTTTCTGTAAAAAGCACTCTTTGAATCTCATGCATCGAAGAATATAATGTTTTTTTCAAGGCATCATGTTTAAGTGATTTCCAAAGTGAATAAACCAAAGTATCTCCTTGTGTTCTCCCCAAACATCAGGCAATTGGGCCGAAGCTTCAGCTCTCACGTCCCTGTCCCATACAGACAACCCGTTTTTCATCATCCTCCTCAACCGACTTACCAACCAGCCCCTCGAACAGCTGTAGAACAGTGTTTGGTGCCTGACAGGTGAACATGCACATGTGGACCATCCCTTTTCCCACCATAGCCTGTTTTCCCAGCTGAAAACCAAAAAACTGCGAGTACTTTTGAAGTACAGTATTATTAATGCTGTGGTTGTGTCTGGTTTCATTGATACGTAATATCCATAAACTAGGCACAAGGAAGAGTAGGCCTGTTTGCACAAATCAGCACCCACTTGTGAAATATTGCAACTGACAGCAGACGTTGATACTTGGAAACTGGCAGCATACACTTATTCTCCATTGTAGTTGGTCAGCACCTGTTAATGTAAAAAGTGGCTTAGTGTCCCGCCCTTCCTTCTCTTTATTTGGATGACAGGGTTCAAAGTTACATTAGCTTAGTTAAATCTCAACCCTCGTTTTTCTTGCCAATTGCATATTTTCAGTGCATGAATGAAAAAAAAGAACTATAAAAGCTAGCATGCTTACAACTGTTTGTCTACTACCCTTTACTAAAATATTGCTCAGAGCAGCTCTTTTATTATATTTATTGTTTTGATTTACAGCTTTGTTAGTGTACAAAATGCTCAATAGACTGTTCTGTTGCCAACAGGAAAGAGAAGAGCTTGGCAAACGTTCAGAAACCCCCTGGTAAGTTGGACCTGCTTGGTGTTTGTCCTTTCACAATGTTTATTGTTTCCTTGTCATGTTTTCTTGTCACTGTTGAAACACACAGTTGATCCCTTCCCAAACTAGGGATGTATACCGGTATCCGGTATTACCGAAATACCGGTTACTGGTGGCTACTAGGGATGTAACGATACCAAAAACTCACGGTACGATAATATCGCGATAACAAGTCCACGGTACGGTATTTATCGCGATATTGAATAATAAAGGGAAGAAGAAAAAGAAATCATAAATTTATTTTTCAATAAAACATTTTTTTACTCGGAAAATGTTTTTCTATTACATAATAAATCTGATTTTTACAGCATTTTTGTAGGATAGCAGTGTTTTAAAGTGTCAAAAACAAAGTGACAGTAACAGACTGGAACAAGAAAACCAGTGTTTTTGTACCTACTAGTACTACCGAACAAAGTAAGCATTTTCTTTATGCCACTGCATCTCACAAATAAACAAGGACATTTAATAATCAGACCCTGCAATACAATAAATCAAGTTTCACTTTAGTTTTTCAAGTAACTCAACTCAAACTCACTAGTCACTCACTCAGCATCATCAGACAGGTTTTTAGGAATATGAGAATGTCCACATTTCCAGGTATTTATAAACTGGGATGTTTGGGCATTTACAATATCCCCTGCTCTGGAAAAAACTCTCTCGCTTGGTACTGATGTTGCTGGGACACCAGTGGTCGCGTTAACCGAATATTTTATTTAACAATGACGGAAAAATCTGAAAGCAGTCTGTCATTTTGACAGATTAGAACAAACTCGGAACACCGCCAACGTTTCCCCGCAGCCAGGCTCTTGTGTTACGCCGGGTTATGCATGCCCTCCAAAAGGAAATGATATAGTTTCCAAACCGTACTTTGCCGTACAGATCAATACATGTCTGGGAGGTTTTGCTTTACGCTGTGCGCGAGGTGCATGCACACACCCCCGTTGACAGTTCACGAGCATGCTCTATCGTGAACTGTTCAGACCCGACGGGTAATAAGGGATTATGACGGATATTTTACGATCCTGTCTGTCAAAATGACGGACAGCGAAAAATGCCAGGCTTATTGACAGGGCGAGATATAAATATATGGTTGGCACATGTCTCTAGGTGAGTAAATGTGGCCCTGTAAATACGATGTCCTTTTGTGTTATCTGTTGTTTTATTTTCATGTTGTAACCTAGTTGCTGCCATGTTGGACAGGTCTCTATTGAAAAAGAGATCGATGATCTCAATGGGACCACCTGGTTAAATAAAGGTATAAAAAAAGAAAGTGTTTAAAAAAAATAAAATATTTTTTTTAATTAATTTTTTTTTTAAATCGCGGTAGATTTTGTCAGTCTCACGACGGTATTGGGAAGTTTATTTACCGCGATATTCAGTATATCGTTACATCCCTAGTGGCTACGGTATACCGTACCGAAATCAGATCCGGTTTCGATACTTAAAAAAAACAAACCGTGATGGCGGTTGTTATAAATTAGATTGCATAATCGTTTTCTTCATATTTTATG
>NW_011362249.1:0-1847 GCF_000735185.1 Notothenia coriiceps
TTCTTCTGCTGTTTTAAGTGTTTACTTCCTGTCTGTCTTCTTCTGCTGTTGCCCTTAGTGTTTACTTCCTGCCTGTCTTCTTCTGTTGTTCCCTTTAGTGTTTACTTCCTGTCTGTCTTCTTCTGTTGTTCCCTTTAGTTATTACTTCCTGTCTGTCTTCTTCTGCTGTTCCCTTTAGTGTTTACTTCCTGGCTGTCTGTCTTCTTCTGCTGTTCCCTTTAGTGTTTACTTCCTGTCTATCTTCTAATAATTCCTCAATGAATACTCGTCCCTCACTGCGTCCTCATGTCATTCCAGTGTTGTGTCATTAGTGTGTGTGTAATCCCAGTGTAATCGCTCCTAATGTGTGTGTATGGAAAAAGTGTCTCACAGGGTGTGTGTGTGTGTTTCAGCCCGAGATGCAGACGAGCGGGAGAAGTGGATCCACGCCTTAGAGGGAACCATCCTCCGCCACACCCTCCAGCTCAGAGTACGTAATGTTCTGTTCTTTCTTCAAAAAGTCCATTTGTTTTTTTAAGGTTATTTTTACAAAAAGTGGGGCTTTTTTTTTTGTCATCGTGTTTGCCTGTTCATATCCATTTGTGTCAGCATCCATATAGTTTTAGTGGTCAGTAAATTGGGAAATGGTAAAGTGAAGATTAAATGTTTTAAACACATTTAAATTAGTTCATGAAAGGATTATTATTGAACCTGAGATTGCACGCATTTGCATCATCAATAATTAATCACATGCTTGTAGTTTGACGTTTCTGAGAATGGTATGGACCTTAAAGGTGCTTGAATATGCAAGAATCATTATTTATATATTATTATTATTTTAAATGTATTTATTTGAAACTATTGTTATTATTAATTAATATTTTAAAAATATATTTTTTATTTGAAATATGTATTATTTTAATATTTTCTTATTATATTTTAATATATGTTTTTATTTGAATTATTTATTAATATTTTTATTTATTCTTGACTATCTACTATCTGCATGCATCTCCTGCAGGTGCGTCATTATTTTATTGTTTTACACGTGCCTCGATGCATGAGTGAATTAAGTGCAAGAAAATCTGCACATTGTATTTTAAACATTCTCAGCCATGAAACCATAATTAACTCTGATCCGCGTCTGCATATATGTTGTTTTTAGTCCTCCTACATTTAGCTTGACAAGTCATTGAACAGTCCTTGAATCGGATGCTTTAGACACCGTGTGATGACCTGAAAGGCACTTTGGATCTCAGGTGTTTTTATCAGAGTCAGTATATGGATGGAAATGCAGGTGACATTCATGTCATCAGAAATGGAGGCTGTTGTGTCAATACATTTCTCTGGACCTGTATCAGGACCAGGTTCAGGTTTAATGAGCAGTTTGATTTACTGCTGCTGGTCTGTTTGGTATTATTGTTCTGTCAGTTTATTGTCACTTCCATTCTGCTCTTTAGGCGCTGATAACACTTTGTACTTTTACTCAAGTACTACTTTAAATAAAGGACTTGCAACCAGGTATTTGTATGCAGTATTTCTTTAGATAAAGCACCAGGTACTTCTTCCACCTCTGTGTGAGATTCACTAAGAAGTCCCCATGTCTGCATTGCTCAATATTTTAGCTTATTTTATTATATAGTATTTTATAATATTAGTACAATATAATCAGAATCAGAAATCCTTTTTTTGTCCCGCAACGGGGGAATGCACGCGACTAAAACATCAGATAGAGTGAGGGTTGTGGGAGTGAGTTCCAGAGGGAGGGGGCAGCGACGGAGAAGGCTCTGTCCCCCCAGGTCCGGTGCTTGATGCGGGTGGGGATGGATAACAGGTTGGCTTCTAATGAGCGGAGGCAGCGGGAAGGG
>NW_011362249.1:1901-5953 GCF_000735185.1 Notothenia coriiceps
CTGGTTGTTGACTGTATGCTCACTCTAATAACAACAATAAGTAAGACACGAAACAGCAGATATGTACAGCATGGTAATACATGTGAAACTGCAGGAGGGTATATTGCAGAAAGTATTATATTTAGTTATTGCACATCAGGGGAATTCTAGTCTAGCCATATGGAGTACTTTTACTTCTGCTAGACATTTTGTATATATATATATTCAATTTCAGAGCAGAAGAAACAGCCTTCAAGGGTCTAACTCTGCACGTACATCATTCAGCAGTGCACAGTGAAGTGTGCGTGTGTGCGTGTGTGCGTGAGTCTCTTTAATCAACTCCTCACAGCTTTGGTCAGAAACTGGACAAAAGTTAAACATGTACAAACCACAGACTGTCATGGCGAATACAATCGCTGCTTTAATTCTGTCTTTAGGACGTTGTTGTGAGTGTGGACGGAGCAGCTACAGGTTAGTTTAGCCTGATTGATCCATTCAGAAAACACACATTTTAAAAGGTGTTTCGTCTGCCGTCTTGTCTGCAGACTTGGCAAAGCATTAATTCATGTTTTTTACTAACCGGTATCAGTGTGTAGTTACTTCAGCATCATTTTGAAAAGTGTATTACAATTAAATCATTGTAAAATAGGTTAATTTTGTCGTAGTTGGTTTCCACCACAGTATTTACATTGAAATAAGCCCCGCCCCCTCTCCAGCGCGTCCTGTTTGAATGACAGGAGTAAACACAGCTGACAGCCGCGGTGAAACTCCAGCGGTTAGAGCGATGAGAATATTCGCATCGCGTCCGTTGTGAACGGAGCCTAATGCAGTTCAGAAAACACTGTTCTGACGCTTTTAAAGCAACTTTGAGATTTTAACAGTATCAGGGGCACACAGGCCATGGAGGCCGTAGGACGTACAATTATTTGTGGGGCATAACGGCCAGACCGAGGGGCTACGACAGCGATGGCCGTCATGGCCGCCGTGAAAATCCTACCCTGACTAGTATTTAAAACCATAGTTATACTTTTTCCACCTGACTTTTACCCCTCGACTTAAATGAATGACTTTTACTTGCAACAAGGTATTTTTATGTACTTTTACTTGATCCGAGTACTTCTTCCACCTCTGTTACTTTATGCTTTTACTCCTTTACATTTCCCAGGGCCAATATTGCACTCAACTGAATTTATATAACTCTAATTGATTTTAAATATATATGATGCAGTACTCTACTACTTATCTACACCACTCCATATCAATAAACTACATCAGGGGGGTCTAAACTGCGGCTCGTTGTCCATTTGTAAATGGCCCTCAGTCGATTCAAAAAGTATAATGGAGATATGTCCCACACATGAAACTTGTGCTGTTCTTAAATATACACGTAAACATATATCACACAGTAGTATTCATGTGTTAATGAGCCCAGTCAATTAAAGTGGAAACACTTTCTGACAAATCTTAGTTCAATCAGGAGAGACGGTTTTGATAAGAATACACATTTATTGCCAGGAATACACAAATTAATGTAATGGAGTTTCGGCGACTAGATAGCTTGAACGAGGACACGCCATAACAGGTGTCATCTATGGTAATGTATATAAATACTAGCATATACATACCACATAAACATTCACGAACCTCGGTAACCTATTTCGGATATTATTTATAGTTCCTAATAGATAAATGTTATTTTTGGATATTGTGTAGGGTCGTTTTATTTACAATTTGATAACTTATATATTTCTCATAATGAGTGATATAATTATCCTGATCTAATATGTCACGTTAAAGAGACTTGACATTGTTTTTCTTTCATATCTCTATACCTTCTCAGTAGGTAAGTCATGTTGCTATGATACCACATTTTCTCTACTTAGTTACAATGTTTAATATGTTCATGGCATTAAAAGCTGAATATTCGGGCGGAAAAAGGGATAAAAAGCTGCGACGACCGAATATATTGCCACGCCGATTAGATCCTAAAAATGTCGATTGCAGGTGATCCCTGGAGGATTTAGATACCTAAAATGGCCAATGTCAGGTGGTGGAAAATTGAGATACCCGAGATACCGGGAGGCGCCTTGGGGGTTGAAATTCGCCGCCCAAGGTCGTCCTTTTCGACCCTTTCCGGCCTTTTTCTCAGCTCTGTCCATCGCGCGTTTTCATTTTCACCTTTGGCTCTCACCATACGGCGACGACGCGACGAATATTAAGTCCACGCGGAATATCGAGGCTTTAATGCCATATATAATTTTTCATAAATAGTCGTGTTTAGATCTATCCCAAAAAAGATGTGAAAAACAGTAGCTACTCCATATAATCATCATCTCTTGAAGTATTATAGTATCAATTGATATAATTATCCCAAGTAATCTACATCATCTCACGTCATAAACGGGAGACTTTACATTTGTTTTTTCTTCATGTTCTATACCTTCTTCATGAGTCAGTCATTTGATGCCAGAATTTTATGAAGTAATTTTTATTTTTGGACTAAAGATACACAATAAATTCGGTTGTATATTTAGTCACAATAGTGAATGTTATGTACAGTCTCACAAAATTACAACACCAAGCTCCCCACTTGAAAGGTGACTTCCGGTCTCCCACTCCATACAACGGAGTATTCAAGTCTAACCGTTTCAGACGTCTTAAGTTTAGTTTACAGCCAGTTAATAAGAACTTATACGAGTTTTCTTTGTAGAGTCGAGAGGTCTCCCAAAAGTACATAGAACAAATGTCGAGGAAGGAATTTTGTCTTAGGAGTCTAACTAAATAATTACTCCTTATACCTCCCAAATAAATGTTCGACCAATACCTTTATTTCAATAACCCGAAAAAAAATGGTTACTTCGAGTCGCGTTCAAGTTGGTCCTCTGGCCCAGAAAGGGAGTAAAGGAAATGAAACAGACACATGATGAGAGAGAGAGGAGAGTTATTCACTTAGCCCCCGCAGTGAGGGGTCGAATTTGGTTAGTGAAGCGAGATAAAGAGTGTTTCGGATAGTGTCGCGAGGCGATTTGGGAAAATTTAGAGGGAGAGTCCTGTCGACAGTAAAGTCACTGAGCTTGTGTTGGGAGGAGGTGGAGAAGTGGAGGACAGGGAGACTTAGGTCCCAGGTTCGATTCGGGGAGGGGAAGTCTGGCTGGGGTTGATAGGTAAGTGGTAGGTTGGTCACCAGTTCGATTCGGGAGGGAAGTCTGGCTGGGGTTGATAGGTAAGTGGTGGTGGTCCCAGTTCGATGGAAGTCCTGGCTTGGGTTGATAGGGTAAGTGTGGTGGCCCAGTCGATTCGAATCTGTCTGGGTTGATAGGTAAGTGGTGGTGGTCCACAGTTCGATTCGGGGAGGGGAGTCTGGCTTGAGTTTATAGGTAAGTGGTGTGTGTCCCAGTTTCGCATTCGGGGAAGGGGAAGTCTGGCTTGGATTGAATAGGGTAAGTGGTTGGTGGTCCCCAGTTCGATTCGGGGAGGGAAGTCTGCTGGGTTGATAGGTAAGTGGTGGTGGTCACAGTTCGATTCGGGAAGGGGAAGTCTGGCTGGGTTGATAGGTAAGTGTGGTGGTCCCAGTTCGATTCGGGAGGGGGAAGTCCTGGCTGGGTTGATAAGGTAAAGTGGTGGTGGTCACAGTTCGATTCGAGGAAGTCTGTTTGTGTAAGTTGGTGGTCCTCGTCGGGGAGGGGAAAGTCTGCAGTTTGGGTTGATAGGTAAGTGGTGGTGGTCCCAGTCATCGTGATTAGTAAGTCGGTCTCGTTCGATGGGGAAGTCTGTCTGGGGTTGATAGGTAAGTGGTGGTGGGCACAGTTCGATGATTTCCTTGGAGGGGAAGGCTGGTTTGGGTTGATAGGTAAGTGGTGGTGGTCCCAGTCGATTTCGGGAGGGGAAGTCTGGCTGGGTTGTAGGTAAGTGGTGGTGGTCACAGTTGCCGATTCGGTGGTGAGGGGAAGTCTGGCTGGGGTTGATAGGTAAGTGGTGGTGGTCCCAGTTCGATTCGGGGAGGGAGAGTCTGGCTTGGGTTATAGGTAAGTGGTGGATGGTCCCAGTTCGTTTTGGGGAGGGGAAGTTCTGGC
>NW_011362249.1:10462-12924 GCF_000735185.1 Notothenia coriiceps
TCTCTTTGAGGGAAATTGTTTTTTTGAAGCTGTTGTTGGCCTGTGGGAAAATGTAATCATAAGAAATGACTCTGGAAAAAGCTGCAGATAGAGCCATAAGAAATGAATGCAGCTGATTATTTAATGTTTAATGCTGTTTTTATAGGAAATAATTTAAGCTTTGTTAGTTCCAGGTTTAATATGTGCAATAAGTTCATTTCAATAAGTTCTGCAATAAACATTGAACCAGTCCGGCCCTCCACTAGTACCCATTTTTTTATTTTGGCCCACTGTGTATTTGAGTTTGACCCCCCTGCTCTAAATAATAATGATCACGCCACCAAACACACATTCAAACTAAAGGAACCAGCCTGTTTGGAAAATTGAGAAGTAGAAAGTACAGGTATTTGTGTTCAACATGTAAGAAGTAGAAAGTACAGGTATTTGTGTTCAACATGTAAGAAGTAGAAAGTACAGGTATTTGAGTTCAACATGTAAGAAGTAGAAAGTACAGGTATTTGAGTTCAACATGTAAGAAGTAGAAAGTACAGGTATTTGTGTTCAACATGTAAGAAGTAGAAAGTACAGGTATTTGAGTTCAACATGTAAGAAGTAGAAAGTACAGGTATTTGTGTTCAACATGAGAGAAGTAGAAAGTTGTCAGAAAAATAAGTAGTGGAGTAAAGTACTGATACCAGAAACATGTACTTAAGTACAGTAACGAAGTATTTGTTCTCCAATACTTCCCACCTCTACCCGTGGCATCAGGGTTTATGCTTTTCGACTTTGTACCTGTTCTTTTTGACAGATTTTAACACCTAGTGTCTTCTCTTTTTACAGAAAATTGAAAATCTGAAGGAGACTACTTGTGTAAGTCAGCCATTAACACATTATCCTTCCTGTGTCAGTTCCTCGTAATTTAACCTCTTTTCTGAACACCCTTTCCTTCCAGAGCATGGTAGAGTCCATCAAGCACTGTATCGTTCTGCTGCAAATCGCCAAGGTAAACACATGTTCAACGTCCTCCTGTACTTTGGTCTGCTGCCTCTTCACCATCAGCATTTGTGAGACCACCGCAGTGTGTGTTTCCCTCACATCTGTGTGTGTGTGTGGTTCCCTGCTTCGGTGGTAGATGAGGGTGTAGCCGGTATTCGTTTCATCACATGTTCCTCTCCGCTCTGTGAAGAGGAAGTGGAGAAACCACTGCCTCTTCATGTGGTTGTGAGGTGGCAATTTAAGCTTTTTTAACCTAAAGAAATTGTAGTTTTAATCACAGATTTGCCAGCGAGATAAATCCTGTAATTAACCCCGAGTGTTTCCCCCATGTGATGAAAGGATTACTGCATGTTGGTGGGTATTGTGAGGCTCCGTGGTTTATGAAATGACTCCTTCTTACACCAGTAGTCTAACATTGTCTTCTCAAAATTTTAAGGACCAAAGTAACGAACAGCAACACGCAAACGGACTTATAGTAAGTTTGACATCCTCCGTCCATGGCTAAAAGAAAAAAATCCAATCAAACAAAACTGCTGACTTTCTTTTTCCTGATTCATTTACTCTTTACTGTAGAAATCAGATTAGTCTTTAGTGCATGCCGTCTGATTTGGAGCTCTTTCTCAAACTCTCTCCCTCAGATTTAACCCCTTCTAGCAGTGGTTGGGAACTTTTCTTTTCTCCATACAAAATGTATTTGATGTGTGCAAACTCAATGCACTTTGTTGTACGGATGTGTGCATTGACTTGGTTGTTTGCATGTGTGTTTGAGAGGCTGTTCCCTTCATCTTCTAATTAGAGTCAAGCTGCTCACCATTGATTCATGTTGAACACACTGCCTGCTTATTGAACCGCCGAGCACTAATTGCTGCAGAGACCACTTTACTTCATGTCAGGGGGCCACACATGTTTTACTTCACATCACATGACCTAAAGTAATGGGATATATGTCCAAGGAATTTTAGATCGTGTTTTTGGATCGAATTCTGAAAATGATAGGCGCAATCTGTCTTATGTGTTTCCATTCCTTTTAGTATGTTGTGAGGATTAATGTGAAGAAGAGTGCTGCAGGAATGAGTCCTCAAACCCTGAAATGAGTCAGGTGACTTGAAGTCATGTGACCGTGCTGTACTTCCTTTATAGCCCAACATTAGTGAAGTCATGTGACCGTGCTGTAGTTCCTTTATAGCCCAACATTAGCCTCCTTTAGCTTAGCGGTGGCGACGTGAAGTCATGTGACCGTGCTGTAGTTCCTTTATAGCCCAACATTAGCCTCCTTTAGCTTAGCGGTGGTGACGTGAAGTCATGTGACCGTGCTGTAGTTCCTTTATAGCCCAACATTAGCCACCTTTAGCTTAGCGGTGGTGACGTGAAGTCATGTGACCGTGCTGTAGTTCCTTTATAGCCCAACATTAGCCACCTTTAGCTTAGCGGTGGTGACGTGAAGTCATGTGACCGTGCTGTAGTTCCTTTATAGCCCAACATTAGCC
>NW_011362250.1:0-4856 GCF_000735185.1 Notothenia coriiceps
TGCTGCAATGATCTGTTTGGTGTTTGGAGCCAAACACTTCAGAGACGTGTTCTGTATATATCTGAGACCTGTAATATATGGATGAAAAACAGTATAATAGGGGACTTTTAAGAAATGTCTCACAGGTAATTGTTTACATGTATGCTTCATTACTTTAGATTGTTCTTTTCAGATATTTATATGTATTTATTAATGTAGTTAGGACCAATTCCACATCCAGTTTATTAAGCATATTGCCTTGATTGACTTTAGACCTTTGATGCGGTTGCTAGTGGAGCCTCGCAGATGGGGGTGCTGCAGCCCCTCAGCAACCCATCTGTTTGTCATTACTGGTGTCATTTCCTGGTTGCTAACAAACGCCATTGTAACAAATAATCACTGATGTTCCGCTGTAACGGTGGTGGACTCATCAGAACAGAGAGGGCGAGCTGACCAATCAGAGCACAGTGGGCTCACAGGGAGTGGAGGGGGGGGGCAGGAGCTCCAACAAGCTGTGTAGGACAGAGAGTGAATACACATACTATACAGAGATGCTGTTTGAGAAACCAATGTGAGTTTGGAAAATTGCACAATATAAATCTATTCTAGTAGACCCCAACAATGGAATTATGATCAGTAGAAATGGCCATGACATGGGACCTTTAATGTTTTATAACTTTTTTTGACGTGTTTAGTTGCTGGTTTATGGTTATTTTAGTTTTCTGTGTGTATTAAATGTGTGTTCTGCTTTTCATGTGAAAGCAATATGTTGCGACGTACTAATGTGTGAGCATCTGTTGATCCAGGCTGTGTGCATTTGCCAATAAAGGAATAATAAAGTTGAACTAAATTTGATTGAACTGGGGATAGGTTATTGAACTGAACCTGATATTAAAAAAAAAGGAAGTCATGGCTAAAAATAAGTTTAAAAAAAAAAACCCACACTGCAGCTGGGTTTCCTTTGATAGCAATCCTTAATCTTAATTTAAAAAAGAGGAATTGAAAACCGAAATATTCAAAATAAAACTTTGCTCAAAGTGTGTCGCTTAAAATCAGATAAGCGGAACATCTATGTGGATTTTAAATGAATAAACATCATTATTATTAATTAAGCTTAGAATGACTGGCTTAATAAAGTGTTACACTTCATCATATTCACATTTAAGAGTCTTTAAAGAATGTTTGCCCCTTTTTCTGCAGCAGAACTGATAATCCCAGGAAGGTTTCAATACGTAAACAAGCAAAGTATATTTACCAATTGCCTTCTCCTTTGTGACTTTCCAGGTCACCAGGCCTTCATAAAGCATCTTCTTCTGAGTCAGGTCGATGTTCTAGAAGAGCCAGTGGGAGAATAATGAGAATATTTCCTGCAAAAAAGGTCAAAATCTGTAAAGTTTAACAGTGTATACACGTTACCTTATATTCTGTGTACAGCTCATTACTGGGTTTGAGCCCCGATGTGTCCAGTCTGCGCTGGTAGTCCTTCAAATTCTGGAGACAGAGAGAAAAGGTCAGAAAGAGGACAGACATCACAGAAACAGACAAGCAGAGACATTAAGACGTCTCAAAATGAATTCACTAGACTTCAATTGGTGCTCAATCACCACATAGCGGTGTGTTGAGTGATGGAGTGTGTGTTTCTCACCAATAGGTTCTCCATCTCTTTGACCTCGTCGTTGACATGGTTGAGGATCTTTCTGCAGCACTCTGCGCTCTGCTGGATCCTCTCCTTCTCTGTCAGGTCCTCTGGGGAGAGACAGGAAAAAAACAAAGGTGAGGAAAATACAGCTTTCACAGCAGAGCCCAAACTAAAGCCATAAATCACGAGAGGACACAGAGAACCTGGGACGGACAGTAATCGATTGTTTAAATGTTTTGCTGCCGTGCTTAAGTTAGTCCGCATTTATCCTTTGTTCTTCTGATACACGTCGGCATTACTCTTAATCTGCACTTCCACACAAACAGATAGATCATCATATAGCTGTTATAACATATATAAACCCATGCATTAGTTTGCACGTTCTACATGAACACAAGACATGGAGTTATGAAAGGATCATTATCCGTCACTTTTAACTCGTTTTATTCACCTTTTCCCTCTTTTGTAAAACAAAAAAAGGCAAATGGCAAATACAGAGCAGCGTTAGGATATATTCCATGAAACTATACAACAACATTGATTATACTGTGCTTCAAACACCTTTAATATATATGGATGCTATTGTACATTGAACTGCTTTTAGGTCACATTGGTCTTGGTCGGTCTAGTATAAAAAAAAAAGTCCAGTACAATTTTCAGAAAAATGTATCGTAACAATAGAAAGCATAATATTGTAATAAAACATTTAGTAATGTGTCCACTCCTTTACGCATTTTATTAATAAGCATAATTAAGCTGCATAACCATCATTAGTCAAAATCTAAGGACTCATTAAAATGTGTAAACTGAGCACATCTACACAAAAGTGAACTACAACCAGGCATAGGACACACACACACACACACACACACACACACACACACACACACACACACACACACACACACACACACCTGTGTTCTTGGCAATATTCTCCAGCAGCAGCGGGTATTTGGTCAGTCTCTGCATCTCTATGGGAATGATGTCCTTCAGCTGCAGCCTGCGGCACTGGGGCTTACTCTCTGCCTCCTGGGGAAAGAAACACACACACACACACACACACACACACACACACACACACACACACACACACATTCAGAATGAGTTTATATAATATGTGCAGACATCTGACCCCTAACATGTCCATGCATCTGTGGGAACATCCATGTGTGTTTATTCCTGTTAATCCTTTAAGAGTCAGTTTGTGTGTGTGTTTGTACGTGTGTGTGCGTGTGCGTGTGCGTGTGCGTGTGTGTGTGTGCATGCGTGTGCGTGCGCGCGCGTGTGTGTGTGTGTGTGTGTGTGTGTGTGTGTGTGTGTGTGTGTATATATATATGTGTGTGTGTCTACCAGTATGAAGGAGTTGAAGCGTGGCTCTTTCTTCTGTCTGCTCTTGATCTGGTCCAAGGCCCACGACTGGTGACTGCAGAAGCGGGCTGTCAATTTCTGGAACCATTCCCCCTCCGTACCTCCGAACTGAAGAAAAAAAACACACACACACACATGAAATTACACTGTTTTGTGAAAGCCAGAAGTAAAAAAAACGAGGGAATGAATAGATGGGCAGATGGAGAAAGAGCTGGAAGGGTACTGAGTACAGATTGTGATAAAGCTGCAGCCAATATTTTGCTTTCATACATAAATAGCATTTGAACATTGAGAAGCATAGAATCGGCACAACTATTGTAAAGTTATGTGGAAATGAAATTGTTAAATCTGCACTTATCCGTTGGAGTTTTCCCTAAAAGCAACAAACACAGACGGAGAAAAAGGGGAAAGAGAGATAGAGTCATTCAGTACTCACTCTGTTGAGCACTGTGGTGCTGATGTGTTTCACTATGAAGTGATCTTCCTGACATCGCAGTTTGGTCAGGCTCTCCAGGAAGTTATCTGGATTCACAGACAGAGAAAAACAAATCAATTATTTACATTCAACCAACTGTTAAACATGAATCACCCTATGTTACATTTACTAAGTACATTAGTCATTCAATATGTATTTATTAGTTTGTTATATCTTGGTCAGCTTTGTTTTAAGCTCTATTTCTTTGTCTTCATAAGTCAATTTGAGATCAACCAAATTCAAATTCCTTATATGTGCACTCATACCTTACCAACAATTCTGAAGGAAACATTTAATACTGATTTATTCTTCACTTTCCAACTCTTATATTCTGTAATGCTGTACATCTAGCTACCTTTATCACTGGCAACAAGTACACAAAACGAGCAGCTTCACACTCGAGGTGCTAATTTACATTCACTGCATACAGGTTTGCTTTTTGCCTCACAGTGCATTTCAATGATCTCATCCAGATTGGGGAAGATGGCGGAGAGATCGGTGTAGGTCAGGAGCTCCTCTCTCGCCAAAGGCCTGTAGAAGATCATCTGGAGGACACTCAGCATCCGCACATGGGCGTGCTCAGTTGCAAACAACTCTGAAGGGGAGAGGGAGTTTGCACAACATAAGAGAAAACATAAAATAGGGATTGCCATAATACTGCAACCATATATCTGTACAGCTGTTTTATTCAATTAAATGAAATTCAAATATATTTATATAGCCCAATATGACAAATCACATTTGTCTCAGAGGGCTTCACAAATCAACAAACATGAATGATGATGTAAAAACAACAAACATATCTGAGAATATAGTAAAATGAGAGATAAATGTGAAAATACCAATGAGTGGGTACATAGCACAATGACACAAATACAGTTAGAATACAATAATTACAATTCCATAAAACGAAAGGTCCATGAGGATGTTTAAAGTGGACCTATCATGGTATATTTGAAACATATATTGTAGGGCCATACCTATATAAAACATGTCTGAGAAGTTTTTTTTCAAAATACCAAACAGATCATGCATTTTAGCCATGCCTCATTTCGCCCTATTTGCTCTTTTTTAGCCCTGGTTTTGCAACGGCTGAATCTGTGGGAAGTCTTCTTCGCTGCTTTTGTGGCAGACTACAGCGCCACCTACAGGCCTGTCATATGTACTACAGCGTTTCCAGCGCTTTCGAACGGCAATGGCCGTGGCTGTCTCTTCCTGATTGGTGGAGAGTTGCCCATATAGGCGGAGCTCCTCGTTTCTGACGTCAGAGATATTTCTAATCTGGATCAGTCTGTATCAGATCCGTTGCAGCCCCGTTTTTAGAGATTTGGGTACGGAGGAAAAGAGAGAGGGTTGTGTTTTCTGACACTTGGTGAGTTCCCTGACACACCGGGG
>NW_011362251.1:0-3362 GCF_000735185.1 Notothenia coriiceps
GTAACGTCACACTGGTCAAACCCAAGGGGCATTGAAACGTACATTTTCGTTAAATAATACGGGTAAATATGTGACGCTTACTAGCTAGCTGGACGTACTGCACTGTTGTTTACACTTATTTTTAATTCAATTCGTACGTTTACTAAAGTCATACAGAGATCTTGGCTCTGTTAAAGATAAGTTATACTTTATATTACATAAATAGACCAAAGTGATAACATTTAGACCGGTATAGCCTACCGTACAGTGGGATTTATAAAATGCTACCTTGACATGTAGCTGCTGTTAGCTTTATTTATTTTTCTGACATCTTGCAATGTTTATTAAACTTTGGGATAACATTACAACCTTTTTATTCAGCTCATGCTGCTTTGAGGTATGGCTAAAAGAAAAGCCTATTTTACATATATCCACCAGATTTGATCATCTTTTATTTAGGTTAAATTGTATTTAATTCATCCTAATCCCATAATAATAAGACAATCAAAAATAGACAGCAGCCTTTAGATTGATGTTAGTTTGTGCCGTGCTGTCAAAGGGATGCACGTGTGACTGTCATTTCATCTCTTTAGTTTTTAAAAAACCAGAACATTACATCATTTAAAATTATCATTTAGGGATTGTTTGTCTGAAATGCTTAGTTACATTTTGCAATAATACTTCTGCAACCTTGTGTTTAATATGATTAATTCACTTTTTTATTTTTCTCTGTAATTAGGACAATTTTGGAGAAATGGATCTGCTGGAGAAGGACCCCTAATCTGAAAAGTGCACAGCGGATCATCAGGACAGAGCTGCCATCCACCTGGACCCCCCAAGGTGCTGAAGAAAGCAAAACGACGATCAGGAACATCCTCCTCCCAGACGTCTGCTTACTGCCATCCTACAGACTTGTGTCTTAGTTTCAGAATTTGATTTTGTATGTGTCTTTTCTTTTAATAGATATTCAACGATTATAGCTTGAGTCTGTCTGATTCCCCAAACAGCTGCTTCTATATACTTGCTGCACATATAATACAAATAAACAACTTGATAAACACACTTTTGCTGATATTTGTGTTACTCCTGGTGATGTTAAAGTACACGATTGATATCCTCTCTCTCAATGATGAAAGTTATAATAATAGAACACATGAAACTGCAGAGAGAGGATGGATATATTCTTACCTCTACTTTGTGATTAGATGAAAATACAATATTAAATAGTAATTGTTAAACACATTGTTTATTTCATTTACTGAGGTTTTAACCATTATTTACAACATGTGTACAATACGCAGTGGAATAATAGGATATGTTTTGGTCATTAAACTGTCTTCAGTTTAATTTTATTGATACAAAAAATAGGTCATAGAAAATGTTTAATTGTGTATTTCAGCAGAGCGGGGGGTCACGGTGCTGCTGGACCTGGAGGTGCTGACCTGGGGTCAGTGGGACATCATCTGGGCAGGTTTAGGGGAAGAAGGAGAATATAAACTGTAATCACAGCAAGATTAGAACACTAATATTGTCAATCAATCTATACAACATGCTTTTGTTCATTTAAAAAACATTGTTTTATTAGTACAAAAAAATTAAGACTTATTTTAAATATGATTAAATGACATTATCTATATTTAATTAATTTGTTAACTTACTAATGTAACATTACTGGGGGCTAAAGGAACAGCTTCACCTTATTTACCTGGCCACGATTCTCTTTATTTCATCGCCGACGGTGATCTCCAAAAAATATAAAAGTAAAGTTTCTGGATCCTTTTCAGCTAATTTGCTAGCAGGCTGCTGGAGCAACGCAACCGAACAGCGAGTATCACGTGACGTAAATACGAAGCGCTCCGTAGGCTATACCGTCTCATTTCGTAGGCCGCTCGGTCCAGCCTACCCGGGCCCTTTCTCGTTTCATCAAGTCCCCCTCCTCGACTCCTCGACTCCTCGGTCCTCCGGTAATGACCGTGACCCGGATATGAATTTCAGCGCGCCATGTTGAAGGACATCTCATTTCTCAAAATGCACTTCGAGGACCGAGGATCGAGCGTCGAGGAGGCTCTCTCGGAGCTATAACCGAGGATACACTGATGGGTCCTCCACGGTCCTCCACGGCTCCTTTGTATGGAAAGCCAAAAGTGCCATAATACGGGGTGAAAAAACGCGCGAACATACGGGGAGGTCCGTTTTTTCGCGCGAAAAAACGGGCCAATATACGTGCGAATGTTCGCGCGGTTTTTTATATGATAATGAGCCCCTCCTTCTGATTTCCTTAGCCAATAAGTTCAAAGTGTCTGTAACCAATCAGTGAAGGGTAAAGCCAGACCAAAACAATCTGTAGATGAAAAGTTCCTGACATGGTGAGGCTGTGCTGTAAATTGTGCATTATTCCAGATTCAGGGGACTAAGTATTAATTTGCCTTTGAATATAATAAATATATCAATCAATATATCAATATAACCTGCCTTCATTGTTTTTTTAAATAAAATGGCATTACCCTTTTCCTTAAACCTCTGGAGTGTGAAGTGAAGGTATTTTCTCAATTTTTAGATGTCTCCTTAAATCCACTTTTAAATGTACTTCTTATAACATGGCATGGTGTTACATGTCAAAATGTTCAGTAGTCTCTGGTCTTGCTAGAAATGCAAATTCACTCACCTTAGAGCACTGTCTTATGAGAAACCATAGCTTAGAAATCCGATTTTTGGAAAACTTCAAAACTGTTGTGAAACACATATGTACTCACGTCATCCATTTTTTTGGTGTTTCAGATTTTGTTCACCAAAGTCTTTGGTTCACAAAAGTAGTGAAATATATCAATTACACTATAAGCCTATATAAATGTGTTGTTCATGTCTAAAATGAAAATGTGTAAATTATAATTTAGAGTAAAATATTTCCATCCCTCTACTTTCACCACAGAAAAGTTACATCAGGACTGAATAATGACTTCATATTCCATACCAAGGTTTATGTGATGTGTACAAATACAAATTCAGCATTTCAACTTTATTTTTCAACCAACTATTTATGTTAACATATGAAACTGTAAAATCTCAATATTTCCAATATCAGAACTTTTTCAACCAACTATTCATTATAAATGTAAAGACAGGGGGTCTTTGTCCATGGTCTTTGTCTGTCTTCCAAGACAGTGGGTCTGGCTGCTGTGTAGGTGGGGGTGATGGTGCATGGGCTGCTGGTGGCTGTGTGGGAGGGAGGTAGGTGTGATTGTCCCGGGTTGATGCTGGCGGCTGGATTGGAGGTACGTCTGCTAGGCGAGACTTCTTTGCTGGCTGGGTTGATCGCGATGGCTGTGGTGGAGGCCTTTGTACCGAGGTGTATCTTAATCTTGTGGCAGGGACAGATGGAGGCC
>NW_011362252.1:0-3345 GCF_000735185.1 Notothenia coriiceps
TCCTCTCTCCTCTCTCCTCTCTCCTCTCCTCTCTCCTCTCCTCTCTCATCTCCTCTCCTCTCCTCTCTCATCTCATCTCCTCTCCTCTCTCCTCTCCTCTCCTATTTCCTCTCCTCTCCTCTCCTCTCTCATCTCCTCTCCTCTCTCCTCTCCCCTCTCATCTCCCCTCCTCTCCTCTCTCATCTCCTCTCCTCTCTCCTCTCATCTCCTCTCTCCTCTCCTCTTTCCTCTCCTCTCTCTCTCTCATCTCCTCTCATCTCCTCTTTCCTCTCCTCTCCTCTCATCTCCTCTCCTCTCTCCTCCTCTCTCATCTCCTCTCCTCTCCTCTCTCCTCTCCTCTCTCCTCTCCTCTCCTCTCTCATCTCCTCTCCCCTCTCTCCTCTCCTCTCCTCTCTCCTCTCCTCTTTCCTCTCCTCTCTCATCTCTCATCTCCTCTCATCTCCTCTCTCCTCTCCTCTCTCCTCTCCTCTCCTCTCTCCTCTCCTCTCTCATCTCCTCTCCTCTCCTCTCTCCTCTCTCCTCTCCTCTCCTCTCTCCTCTCCTCTCTCATCTCCTCTCCTCTCTCCTCTCCTCATCTCATCTCCTCTCCTCTCTCATCTCCTCTCCTCTCATCTCCTCTCCTGTCATCTTAGAAAGTGTCCTCACCTATGGGGCCGGTTGAGTTAGTTTTGATGACGCTGCAGAAATCTGTGATCGGCTGTTCCAGGAACCGTCCTCTCCAGAACAACAGGTACCTGAGGGGGGGGGGAGAGGCTGATCAGTGTCCACCACACAGGAGAGAATAACACACACCTCAACTTGGAAAGAGCAAATTGAACATCTGAGCAAAGGACAAAACAAAGAATGTATTTTCTCGCCGCGTCAGGTGTTTGTGGGCGAGCAGAGAAACCCTTCTGTTGTTCTTTGCCTCTGTGATTGAGTCTGTTCTGCAGTACTGCCTGGTACACGTGTTGGTCAACATCTACATCCTGTCAGAGACTTTCTGACTCACAGACCATAATAACCTGAGAGGCTCCAACAGCATCATCTGGGACCCAAAGCGTGCTCTGACAGAGAATATGCTGCCCTCTAGTGGAGATCACTAATGAGACCGTGTGAAGTTGACTTGTGATTCTGCTCTGGCTTTATGTTTCAGTGTTTACTAACTGAAAGAATATTACTTTTATTTGACTTTTGAAGAGTTATTTCATTTTGTTTTGTTTTTTAAGAGGCAGGTAAAATAAGAGTTTCTTCTCCCTGCTCCTTTGCACCATGCGCTATAAAAGGAAAACTACAACCCGTGTAGAGACCATGATATCCATCTGTCTTGTGTCCTTTGTTTGTGATTCACTCGCGGGGCTGACCGAGGAATAGACGCTTGTAGTTTGAGAGAAAAAATATAGAAATGTCCAGATGCGATTGGAAAGTAAGATAGTTTATTCCAAAAAAGGCAAAAATAAAGAAACATTTTAAAACAAACTATTTGTCCTATAAACTGATATTTCAATGTTAAAGGCAGAAGAACCAAGCTGTGACGCTCCCAACCAGCAAGGTCTAAGAACTGTTTGCTTCAGTCAGCAGCACCAGAAGGCTGCAGCACCTCCACCTGCAGAGCAACGCACTCCAATCAAATGATAAATCATATACACCACAGAATCTCAGGTTATACTCTAAAAAGATAAGATGATATAATCTAAGGAAATGGCTCCTACAACCAGTAAGGGTGAACATGTTTTGTTTTAAAATAACTGCCATGTGTGGAATAAACAAATACATAAATAAATTGCTAGCACAGCTGGATAGCTCTCGGCTGTTTGGCTTCATCACAAACTGCAGACAGGAACAGTCTCCACATTCATTTAATCTCAAAGACTGCAGCCACTATCTAGAACAGGGGTGGGGAACCTAAGGCCCCCGGGCCGTATACGACCCGCGAGACAATTTGGTATGACCCTCGAGGTAATTTATAAACACACGCAAAAAAGAAAAAAATTAAAGAAATCTAGACCGCAAAAGAATTAAACAAGCGAGTGCCTGTTTTTCCTGGCCAAGGTCAGGGTCCTTGGACACAACATGAGCCTAACGTGTCACCACGTGGTATATGTCTCGTCTGACAGGGGTGCAGTTCTGCCGGAGAGCACCAGAACGCGGCTCCGGCACTTCAGAAACTGCAGTACCCATAAGGAGCCGTACACATGCCGCAGTTTTTGCGTGGTTGTGTCTTTAGTTGTAATCCCAGTGGCGATTTGTTCATCTGTCATACTGATCATACAGTCAATAACTTTGTTGTTATTAGCATCTGGTTAGCTAGCTATGCTAACGAATATAAGAAGCTTTTTCTACAACCAGTGAGGTAAAGGCACATCTTTATATGATCCTTATAGTTATAAAAACACAAGAGAATAAAGTAAACAGGTATAAAATACAGTGATGCAAACACAGGTATGGTGAAAAAAGAGAGAACTATTCGAAGCAGAAAAAAAACAGCGTAATATACCATCTGAAAATGGTCTGTGCTATAATCCTTCAATTAACTGGCTGTTCTTTATAATTTACTCAGATCAATAGGAGACAGAGGTGTTCATGATTTAAGTGGGGGGGGACCTAACCTCCTCTCGGGGGGGTCCGGGGGCATGCTCCCCTGGGAAGATTTTTTTTTAAATATTGAAGTTAAAAGCATCAATCTGGTGCACTTTGAGAGCAACATGAGGAGATCTATGGATACATATTTCAACACCCATATGAAACAGAACTGTAAGCAGATTTTTCTTTTTGGATATTTTACAAATCACTCCCCTTTCAAACTCTATTCTTGTTTATTAATAACAACTTTTTTTTGTTACTGTCATATAGTATTTTATACCTGTTAATAATTTAGTCTCTAATCCCTCATTAATAACTATAATGATCATATCAAGGTGTGCCTTAACCTCACTGAGCTGAGGTTATTTGAGCCTCTCAGGAGAGAGCTCTCTTCCACCTGGTTGTAGAAAAGCTCTTTAAATTCGTTAGCATAGCTAGCTAACCAGATGCTAATAACAACAGATCGCTACTGTGCTTACAACTAAAGACACAGCCTCGCAAACACTGCGGCATGTGTACTGCTCCTCATATGGGTACTGCAATATTTGAAGAGCTGGAGCTGCAATATTTGAAGGGCTGCTAGGGTGACCACCCGTCCCGCGTAGCGCGTGCACGCACAGCGTTTTGAACCCCAATTCATGCGTCCCGCAAATTGAGACCATGTCACGCATAATCAATGCTTGCTCAAAAAAGAATTGCTCGCTCTAGCTTCTTGAGCTCTTGGCAGCCAAACTAGCATTACTTGAGACTAGTTTGGCACGCTACAGTTGCCACACCCACCCC
>NW_011362253.1:0-2199 GCF_000735185.1 Notothenia coriiceps
ACCGTTTTCCTGCAGATGGAAAGCATTAGCCTGTTAGCCTGTTAGCCTGTTAGCCTCTTAGCCTGTTAGCCTGTTAGCCTGTTAGCATCTGGAACGTCTTTCCTCTCTGTTTTATTTCCATGTTGTGTTCGGGGGCCCTTCCCTGGCCGGACTTCATTGTGAACGATGCTCTCAGAGGACCCTGAAGGCCTCGTGGTGCCTTCAGGGTCCTGTGAACGATGCTCTCAGATTGCTCTGAAGGCCTCGTGTTGCCTTCAGGGCCTCACGTTGGACAGGCTTCAGAAGCTTCCCCTCCACAGACAGGCTGTTTGAGTCAGAGCCTCTCACTCTCATTATCCACCAGAACCAGAACCAGAACCCTTCTTCTGATCCAGAGAACCAGAGGGTCCAGCTCAGGGTTTGCAGCAGATCAATCTGAGGGGGGGGGGGGNGGGGGGGAATATTTCTGCTATGAGACACGTTTTATTAGATATTCCAAGTTATTCAGAGAGTTGGAGTGGATCGAGGAGGATGAAGGTCAGCTGCGTGAAGTGGGAGTTATTCTCTAAACAACTCCTCCGTCTGATCTGAACCTGCAGAACCTCTGTTAGAGTCTGTTCAGCCCAGCGTCGCCTTGTTTATGACCCAACATAAATCCCTCTATGGCCATTGGTCGATCTGACTTTGGCCCTCTTTCAAACCTTCTTTGGCCCCAGGTCAGTCTGCTTTTGATCCAGTGTTAGCCGATGGTTGGTTCCTCTTTGGCCCTCGGACGTCGGTCCTTCTTTAGCACGAGGTCAGTTCTTCCCTGGCCTGAGGACGTCGGTCCTTCTTTAGCACGAGGTCAGTTCTTCCCTGGCCTGAGGACGTCGGTCCTTCTTTAGCACGAGGTCAGTTCTTCCCTGGCCTGAGGACGGCTGCTCTTTCTTCGGCCCATCTAAGCGTCTTTGAGAATGAGTGAAAGCATGCAAATCCCATGTATTATTATTATTATTGTTGTTGTTGTTCTGTCTTTGGACCAGTTATTCTTTAGCCGAAGGTCAGCCCTTTCTCGATCCCCTTCGGCCTCAGAGAGGTTTCACCTTTGCCCTCTGGTCAGACTTTGGACCATCGTAACGAATAAGTGTTCTATTGTTTTGATGTGTTTGACATTTGAAACACGGTCTCCATAAAGAACTGAAGCATTTGGTTGATCCTGCTAACCAAACTCACACCTTGGCTCCTCTCCAGCCTGAGCTAAAGTACTCTGCTTTAGTGAATAGAGACGTTACTTCTCATTCACACGCAGGTGAGACACCTCATTCTACTGAAGACACGGTATGGAGCTCCTAATCGATGAAGGTGTTAATGAGCAGATTGAAACGTGCTCTCTGACTGACTCCTGCTTCCTGCTGGAGGACGTGTGGGGATTTTCAGCTCCTCAGTGTTTGCAGTCTCTAAGTGCTTCATGACGTGTGTGTGGAGAGTGTGTGTGTGGAGAGTGTGTGTGGAGAGTGTGTGTGGAGAGTGTGTGTGTGGAGAGTGTGTGTGGAGAGTGTGTGTGGAGAGTGTGTGTGTGTGGAGAGTGTGTGTGGAGAGTGTGTGTGTGGAGAGTGTGTGTGTGGAGAGTGTGTGTGGAGAGTGTGTGTGTGGAGCGTGTGTGTGGAGCATGTGTGTGTGTGTGTGTGTGTGTGTGTGTGTGTGTGTGTGTGTGTGTGTGTGTGTGTGTGTGTGTGTGTGTGTGTGTGTGTGTGTGTGTGTGTATGTGTGTGTGTGTGTGTGTGTGTGTGTGTGTGTGTGTGTGTGTGTGTGTGTGTGTGTGTGTGTGTGTGTGTGTGTGTGTGTGTGTGTGTGTGTGTGTGTGTGTGTGTGTGTGTGTGTGTGTGTGTGTGTGTGTGTGTGTGTGTGTGTGTGTGTGTGTGTGTGTGATACCCACTCTGCTTGCTTGACCTGGGTTAAAGATTAACTGGATGCTTTCTCTGCCGGCCGACGGTCCGCTGAGTAGAGCCTCTCCTCTGGAGACCTGTAGATGTGTGTCTTCTGACCTGTAGATGTGTGTCCTCTGGAGACCTGTAGATGTGTGTCCTCTGGAGACCTGTAGATGTGCGTCCTCTGACCTGTAGATGTGTGTCCTCTGGAGACCTGTAGATGTGTGTCTTCTGACCTGTAGATGTGTGTCCTCTGGAGACCTGTAGATGTGCGTCCTCTGACCTGTAGATGTGTGTGTCCTCTGGAGACCTG
>NW_011362254.1:0-3043 GCF_000735185.1 Notothenia coriiceps
ATATAACTATGTGCAATATTATATTATATTATTATTATTAGTATTATTAATAATGCTATGATAACGTGCAATTACGTAACTGCCACTACGTTTTAATTTTTGCACTACTAACTACTAAATACTGCTAATAATAATTGCATTGATTGTGTGACTTTCTATTTTTCTACGTTTCATGTTGTCTGTGGATGTTTAATTGCTCTTTTTGCTGCACTTTTAGTGTACAGTTTTGCTGCTGTGTTTATTGTGTTTATTGTATTTTGTTACTCTGGCACAACAATTTCCTTCGGGATGAATAAAGTCTTATCTTATCTTATAACAATTTAAAATATTAATTAAGAATCTCAATTTTAATGACTAAAGATCTTAAAAATAATGACTTAGTATTTCAAAATAATGCTATTTATGAAATAGTTGTATATTTAAGAATGACATTTAAGAGTCACAAAGTATCTGAAAATAATGCTTATTTATTTCAAAATGATGACTCAGTATTTAAGAATAATGACAAATCTCAAAATAATGACTTAATATCTCAAACTAATGATTAAGAAGAATTTCAATATGTATGTAACATAGTATTTTAAAATAAAGACTTAGTATCTCAAATAAATAACTTAATATCTCATGCATCTAATCTATATATTATTTTTGTTTTTAAGAGTTATTCTGAAAGTAATATCAGTTTTCATCTTGTTTTCTTCTTAGCTGGCAAAAATGGGCTTTCATACAATAGTAAACAAACACTATAGATTATTTGAGAAACAAATTGATAACGATTTACCTATATTTACAACATGTTTCCATTTGAATGTCTGAGTCTACTGTTATACTATTTTAAATGGAGGGATATTAAGAAGGACTTGTTGTTGTGTTAACAGACAGAAAGAAGGACCTCAGTAAGATGAAGAGTCTGTTGAACATCCTGACGGATCCAAACACCAGGTAACAGTTGATCCTCGTCGACATCACCAACAACAACACCACCTCACAGTTTTTCTTGTGAATAAAATGTGTATCCTCTGAGCTTCAGGTGTCCTCTGAAGACTCTACAGAAGTGTGAAATCGCTCTAGAGAAGCTGAAGAACGACATGGCCGTGGTAAGAAAACCTTTAATCACTCCAACATTAACAATAATTACCTGCCCATTCATATTTAGAAGAAGGATGATTCATCTTCACTACTTATCGGCTCCACCTAAAAGGATCTGTGCACTATCTTTGCTTTTGTATTAACAATTCAAATCTGCGTAACATGGTTTGAAAGCTACATAATAAGCGAATTAACAGACAGGGTTATGACACTTTAATTTTATACTCAAATGTATTGATCACGGAGAAGATCGGTAGCTCAAAAGAGTTGTAGCATAGCAAATCTAAAGCCAACTGTTTAATGTAAGTTGATTGAAAGATGCCCAAACGATAAATGATGGCCATTGGTGCGTTCCCAAAATATTTACACAATGAACATTTTGATAAATAATCATCAGGAATGTGGATATAATACGCGCTTTCACACCGCAATACTTTTCCCACAAAGGTTCATCAGAACTTAGTTCATGAGAACTCTTTAGTTCTCATGAACTAAGTTCAGATCGCGTTCACACCGGAATAAATCCCTGGAGGAGGATTACGCAAATGAAGCCGCTGATGCCACTTCTTCTTCTTCTGCTTTGGGTTTACTGGCAGCCCGCAAACAACCTCATGGCGTATACTGCCACCCGAAGTCCCCGGCCGGAAGTCCCCAGAGTCGGGGACTGGCTTCTGAGTAAATCGCCAGAACGCCGACACCTCCTCATCTCCACCGCTCCCATGTTTTCTTTTGTGTTACCATAAGTTAGTCTCTCTGCGTTTCTGCGCTGGGCTAATGCTAATAATGCTAATGCCATGATAATAAAATGGCGGCTTCACAAAACTTGTTTGGAGTTTTACGGGCCGTGGTTTGCAATCCGCCCAGCCAATCAGACATAGGAACCTTTTTCTCCCGCGAAAGTACCCCTGCTCTCTAGCAGCAAAAGGGGGTAAAAAGGTTCTAATAAACCAATTTTGGTTCCGTTTTTTTTGGTGTGAACGCAACATTTCAGAACCATATCGGAACTTAAGTGGGAAAAGTACTCCGGTGTGAACGCGCCTATTGACTAATAGTCCAGCAGGAAGGGCCCTCAGATTTTGAGATACCCCTACCCGAGTTAGAACAAATGACAACAATGATTTTTCTTATCTTTAGGGTCTCCCATTAATGAAATTGATTGTTGTCAAATTTTATTTTTGGGGAAAAAATGTTTTTTTTGTTGTTCTTTAGAACTACTCCAATCCCTGAAAAAGAGTCAAATTAGACCAGGCCGAATGTGGCAAAGGTGAAAAAAAGCCCATAACTTCAGAATGGCCTCTCTTTTCCTCTTCAGATTTGCTGAGGTATGAACCAAGTGGCTGTCCTACATCACCAAATAGTCAGACAATTATTTAACTAAAGAAATACTGAATAATAGTCCTGTAAACTTAGCTTTAGTTTAGACGGAAATTGTACTTTTTGGTGATAGGAACAAAGGACTCAATCACTTTTCTCTCATTTATCAGAAAAACAGAAATCCCTAAAAAATATACCATTACTGAATTGTCTAGGGTGCTATTGAACACTAACCAGTAGTTGTATGGAAATATCTGGTACAGTTCTATTGCAAATGAGATTTCTTTAGACATAGGCCTACCTCCTCTCTGAGACAATCAAACTCAGAATGGGGGATAAGTGGCAAAATAGCCTATAAGTTAAGAATGCTCACTGATGGTCATTATATTTGGAGAGGGAAATACCAGGTGGCTGAACTACATCACCAAATAGTCAGAATAAGAGTAACCCAATACAATAAAGTGCATTAGTTCTAAATTGCAAGCCTCTAAAACATAGGTGTAAATAGTACAGGTGTTATTGAAACTGTAACCTTAATTCAAAGTACAGTATACAAATCATTAAATAATTCAATGAGAGGTCAAGTATATAGATACTAGAATATAATGTTAAATATCAGGCTCCTCAGAAATGTTAGTGG
>NW_011362255.1:0-3972 GCF_000735185.1 Notothenia coriiceps
CTGGAGGTGGAGAGGAGTCCTGGAGAGGAGTCCTGGAGAGGAGTCCTGGAGGTGGAGAGGAGTCCTGGAGGTGGAGAGGAGTCCTGGAGGTGGAGAGGATAAGTTTATGGAAATATGAGTCTGAGGAACCTGGAGATATCAAAAGACGGCAGAGTGAGGAGAAGCCCTCCTCAGGAATAATCTGAACCACCCTGGAGGAGGAAATCTGCAGGAACAGCCCCCCCAAAAGACCCCAGGCTCCCCCTAACAACACTTGAAGGACTGGAAAGACCCTGAGAACTACAGGGTAGAGGGTTGCGTTATAACCTGGGTCTCTAAGTTACTCAGAAAGATACTCTTCAAAGTCCGTGATGCTGAATCCCCTCAGAATACCTAAAGGGACCTGAAAGAAACTTAGAGGAAGGCTTAACCAAGGGTAAGGTTTTTTAATTACCCAGAAATAAACCGAAGTGTCGTTTCCGATCGAAGAAAGGACCAAGACTCTGAGAAAATCAAGGGTCCATCCCAAAAGGAGACCCGTGAATCCCTGGGACTCTCACTTAGTCTACTGAGAAGGAGCTACACGGACCTGAGAAAGGAAGGGAAAGGCTTTCCTTTGGGTCACCCAGAAGGTAGGTGGACTGTCTTTTACGATTCCAAAGACACTCACTAAGAGAGATTTGATTCAAATCAAAAGTTCTCTAGAAACCTAGGGGTACCCAGAAGAGACCGCAGACGCATAGTGGACCCTTCAGACCATCTAATGAAAACCTACAAGTCTTTAAAGAACTAGGGGAAGGCTTTTGTTTTATTAACCCAGAAAGATCAATCAAATCCAAGAACTCACCAAGACTCATCAATCAAGGGTCCACTAGATCGTCTGAAGGAACCCAAAGAGCCAAAGGAGTCAAGGACAACCACTTCGCTTAGGGTTAGGGCTCTTTCTTGATCCCCCCTACGGTCATTACAGTCCTTGACAGCGGTCTGTTCGACTGGATTAACAACGTGTCACATGTTCTGAATCGACCAATCCGAACTTTATTTAGCCTCTGTATTGTTTATTAGGTTGGGAACCGCTGCTCTAGGGTCAAACACTAACTAACTCTTTACAAACTCTATAGGGACTGATCCAGAGTGAACCTGGGGACCACAGAGGAACCCCGGACCCTCTACAGGACCCAATACCTCCCCCCGGACCCTCTACAGGACCTGAGACCTCCTCCCGGACCCTCTACAGGACCCGATACCTCCCCCCGGACCCTCTAGAGGACCCTCTACCTCCCCCGGACCCTCTACAGGACCCTCTACCTCCTCCTGGACCCTCTACAGGACCTGAGACCTCCTCCCGGACCCTCTGGAGGACCTGCGACCTTCTCCCGGTCCGATGGGGACCCTGCGGGACCTTCAGTATGCCCTGCAGGAGAAGATCGAGGAGCTGCGGCAGAGAGACGCCCTGATCGACGAGCTGGAGCTGGAGCTGGACCAGAAGGACGAGCTGATCCAGCATCTGCAGACCGAGCTGGACAAGTACCGGTCCGTCCTGCGACCCGCCACCGCCCAGCAGGTCCAGAACCAGCAGAACCTGGTCCTGCAGCCGGACAAGCATCGCAGCAAGCGGCAGGCCATCTCCGCCGAGCCCAATGCCTGCGACATCAGCGAGCTGAGCCACGTGACGCTGCCCTTCTACCCCAAGAGCCCACAGTGAGTCCAGTTCAGTTGTTGTTGTGTGAGTTAATGCACTCAGTCAGTACACACTCTTTAAAACAATTTAAGTTACTCAGAAAGAAACTGAAGTACCCCCAAGAGCCCACAGTGAGCCCTCTTTTAGTTGTTGAGTCTTCATGCTCCACACAGGGTCAGTACACACTCTTTAAAACATAAAACACTTCCCTCAACCCGTCCACCCAGGTCCTGGTTTCTGCTCTTGACTCTAAATGCGAATGGACTTTAGTTGGTCAAGGTTAAGCAACTCTATTGTCTCCAATGGGAGGAAGTTGCTGCATCAAGACCAGATCTCAAAACCACATTCAACGCAGCCATCTCAAAACACACCAGATTTAAACCGTAAACCAGCACATCCCGCCGTTTGTAAATCCTGCAGTTATCAGAAATACTAACACTCAGTCAGGACGGCATGTAGCCCACAGCTGCTCGTGATTAGTGCGAATGCTGTTTACAAAAACACAAATGTTTTAAACCTGCCATAATTCCCAAACCCTACACTCCTCGTAGGAAAACCTCTCCTAGGTTGGAAAATAGAAACGACGTCAGAGTCTAATCCCGCCTGCTCCAAATAAGGGCAAAGAGGCGGAGCCGAGGCGGGACCTGCTGCCTCTGAACTGGAAGTAAACAGAGCTAGCTCAGGCTAAGAAGCTAAGCTAACATGAAATACATGCATACCAAGTTACTGCTAACAGTGTAGTTCCCCTATATAAACGTTACATTCATAATCAAACGAGACAATCTGCAAGAGAACTAGCTATGTTTTGTTATTCTTAATGCTCGTCATTCACACGTTAATAAAATAAGTACCGATGCATAGCAGAACAATTGTGGCGATGTTCAGCTTAATAAGCCTTGTTCAACATCATTTCTTTAGCTAACACTACAGCAGGCTGCAGGCGAACCAAGCTGTTAGCTGATGGTGAGGCACGTACCTGTCCATCAAAGTGACCACGCCCTCATTTATGCAAAGACCTAATATAAATAAAAGGGTCGCGTTATAAAACAATTCACTCAACAATTAATAATCATTAAGGTGGAATCTAACTATATCCCGAATCATTTTTATTGCATCCAGGGGTAAACATGTTTATTTCTGCTGTAAAGTTGGGCATTTTAACATGGGGGTCTATGGACATTCCTCCTTTCTGCAGTCATCGCCTATCGGCCAATAGATGTCCTGCAGTGGCACTTCCTTATTGCCGCTTGGTTTGCTTCCAAACTAACTTTGCGGAGATCGTTGTAGCGTTGAATCACATCAGATTTATTAATTGATCCGGGCGGCGTACAAACATCAAGACAAACTTCCTCGCTTCAAAGTAACTCAAAAGTCATCCGTATCAAAATGGAACAAAAAGAACACGGTCACAAGACTCTACCGCTTCCCGTCTAATCACAATCAGCTGTGAACCAATGTCCTGCCATACAAAGACATGCAGGTCATGCAACTAAGTGAGACATCTTTTAAACCTTAGTGTGACTCACAAAAACAAATAGTTACGAGTTTACTCTAAATCCTTATATTATTAAGCCCAACATTCAAACCACAACGATGAAAGGAAAATGGCTCGAACATGTGCTTTACAAATAAACTAGCCTTGATTATTCTGACGGTTATTTGTATCGTGTTCTGGGTTCTTACGGTCATTAAAAACCTGGAAAAGTCATGGAAATTCTAAATGCTAATTGACCTTTCGCAAAGCCACGCCCCCCCTTGGTTACTGTTGCTAGTCCGACAAGCTGAGAGCCAGATGCGTTAAACAAAGCCATAATGGAGGGTCTCCGTAACGTCGGAGTCGCCTTAACAGACTCATTTTGGAGCAATAACGCAGCAATATCCTCCAGGTCCCGACAAAAGGGGCTACAATACGCTATGGAGGGTTATATCCACAGTATAAACATTAGAAAAGAGGGAGGCACAACATCAATAGAGGCACTTGCATACAGGTAGCAGTGCAAGAGTGAAAAACCACATGAGCTGTATGTCAAATTCGACGGAATTATTATTATTATTTTGGAATAAAACAATACAATCACAAGAGGCATTAAATGTTGTAGTTTGTCTAAAGTTAACTACCGTTTCCTTGGTGGCTTTCTGCATCCACCTTGTTGTTCCTTTGTGGGGGTTGGGGTGCCCACTTGTGCAGCAGGATTAGAGAAGTCGGTAGTAGGCTTTCCATTAACAAAATGCTACAAAGATTAAAGCAAAATATAAATGAATGATTGCCTGTTGGCTTTCTTGTTTGTACTTTGACCACAGGTAGACTAATA
>NW_011362256.1:0-15713 GCF_000735185.1 Notothenia coriiceps
ACTCAGATCTTGTTCTTGAGTAAAAGTAAAAGTACTCAGATCTTGTTCTTGAGTAAAAGTAGAAGTACTCAGATCTTGTTCTTGAGTAAAAGTAGAAGTACTCAGATCTTGTTCGTACTTGAGTTAAAGTAGAAGTACTCAGATCTTGTTCTTGAGTAAAAGTAGAAGTACTCAGATCTTGTTCTTGAGTAAAAGTAGAAGTACTCAGATCATGTACTTGAGTAAAAGTAGAAGTACTCAGATCTTGTACTTGAGTAAAAGTAGAAGTACTCAGATCTTGTACTTGAGTAAAAGTAGAAGTACGCAGATCTTGAACTTGAGTAAAAGTATAAGTACCAGAGTGTAGGAATACTCTGTTACAGTAAAAGTCCTGCATTCAAAATGTTCCTCAAGTAAAAGTAGAAAAGTATTATCATCAAAATATAGTTAAAGTAGCGACAGTAAAAGTAGTCATTGTGCAGATTGGTCCATTTCAGAATAATATATATGATATGTTTTATAATGATTGATCGACATGAAAGTGTTCTCAAAGCTGGTAAAGGTGCAGCTAGTTTGAATGAGTTTGTATACTGCAGGGTAGCTTGTCGATTTACTCCAGGTGGAACTAAAGTCTGATTTAATACTTGATTATATTTCACATCATTCATCCAGATCTGTGAAGTAACTAAAGGTATTAAATACATGTAGTGGAGTAGAAGTACACCATGTACCTCTGAACTGTAGTGAAGTGGAAGTACAGAATAGCATACAATGAAATACTCAAGTAAAGTACAAGTACCTAAAAATTGTACTTAAATACAGTACTTGAGTAAATGTACTCAGTTACTTCCCACTTGTTCAAATAACCGCTGTCTGATGCCAGGATTTTTGTCGTATTTAACCAAGTTCCAAGATAAATATTTATGCTTTGGGTGAATTTCTTCTCCTATCTTAAATGGAAAGTCCCACATCTTTAGCAGCAACATAAAACTAAAAAAGGAGAAATATTTTGTTGATGTAGGCCTGGATTATTCCTGCTGGATTACTCCCGGATCAGAAAAGCACATTTAGCAGAAGGACACGCTCTTGATCAAAAGCCAACGTGGAAATATTTATAACTGGAGGTTAACAGCCCAGACTTTCTAGCCTGGCTGACAAATGATATGTTATGGCAGTTATAATTCACAGTGAAGCTTGTTCTCCCTCCATCCCTTCTGCATGTGTGGACGTAGGAGGGAGGAAAAGCTTACATAATTATACAATTGGATTATATCTGAACAGGTTTATCTCCGGGAAAGTGGAAAGAAAATAGAGTTGCTGCAAATACATCCAAGCTGCAATGTTTATCTTACGCAGCGTCCACATGGCGGCGTGCGTTGAAGCTTGCCGGCGGGCGTGTCTGAAGCTCGACCAACAACCAATCACATGAATCTCCCGCCCCGGACACACAAGCACGCGGTTTGATTGGCTAGAGCTTGTACTGGCATATGATTTGATTGGCTGGCGCTTCCGTCGAAGCTTCAAAAGTTGAACATTGCTCAACTTTTGAAGTGAGCAACGCGAGCAAAGCGAAACGAGGCTCCCACAATGCAGTTCGGCAAAGTGTGACGTCACCCCATTCAAAGTGAATGGGCAGAAGCGTTGAAGCTTCAACGCACGCCGCTGTGTGGACGGGCCGTTACAGCTTCACACTCAAATTGCAAAAACTCCTCTTCTTACTTTATCACAAAGACATGTCCCAGTTTGATGCTCTCCACAAAACATTTATTAAAATTAAAAAGTATTCCACAATGTTTTCTGAGGTAGAAAAGTAATGTTTGTTGACTTGTTGTCCTGATCTGACGTTAAATCGACCGGACTTCTTTCTTTGCAAGCTCTTGCGGGGCCACAGAAAATGAAGTCTTGAGTTGGACACCCCTGCTCTAAAGCTTCTTCCTGGTTTAGTTTGTGTGAGTTTTAGTGAGTTGTGGATCATCACATTATTTTCCAGCGATCGCTCTCTCGTCCTCCTTTCGGCAGCTGACTGTCAGCCTTTTTTTTTAAAAGGAGAGGACATCGACTCTTCACACCAATGCCCTCTCTCATTAGGGAAATTCCTCGTCTCTGAAAGAGTGACAAAACCCAGCCGTCCGTCACAGCTGTCAGGGACAACGGGAAATCACGATTAGCTGTCTCCGGGTGGACAGGACAGGAGTGGCATATAGGGATTGATTATTGTCCGGAAAAAAGTGCCTGCTCCTCAAAGAGAAACACAATGCCAGCGACAGAGAGTCTGAGAATACAAAACGTTTTTGTTTACGACCATTCGGTGTGTAACTGCATAGATACAGAAAGAAAGCTACACCTGTAACAAATCATTTAATAGGAAGTTTTCCAATAACTTTAAATGTATTAAAAACTGTAAATGAATCAGCATTTTAACACTTCCTGTTTCCTCTTTAATGGTTTCCTGAATGTGTATTTGGTTGTTATCCTGAAATAAGGTCTGTAGTTAACACAAGCTGAAGATATTTATATTCTACGACATAAGATATTTCAGTAAATACCCCACTGGTGGATTTAAAAAGGGTGGTTGCTAAAAAGTGTCTAAACAAGACGACTAAATGCCATCACGCCCAACTTTAGCCTCCTTTAGCTTAGCGGTGGTGACGTGAAGTCATGTGACCGTGCTGTACTTCCTTTATAGCACAACATTAGCCACCTTTAGCTTAGCGGTGGTGACGTGAAGTCATGTGACCGTGCTGTAGTTCCTTTATAGCCCAACATTAGCCGCCTTTAGCTTAGCGGTGGTGACGTGAAGTCATGCGACCGTGCTGTAGTTCCTTTATAGCCCAACATTAGCCACCTTTAGCTTAGCGGTGGTGACGTGAAGTCATGTGACCGTAGCTGTAGTTCCTTATAGCCCAACATTAGCCACCTTTAGCTTAGTGGTGGTGACGTGAAGTTATGTGACCGTGCTGTAGTTCCTTTATAGCCCAACATTAGCTTTTAATAAAGATATTACAGTACTTGAGTTAATGTACTTTGTAACTTTACACGACTGCAAAAATACAACATCCCTGCACCACTGTATGCAGGAATAAGAATGTAGGATGTAGAAATGGACCAGCTGTGTAGTAACGAGTAAACCGATGAACCCACTGACTATGTTTCTCTTTCCTGTTCCCTCTCTTTTTGCAGCATGCTCTGCGGCTGCTCGCTTTCCGTCAGATCCACAAAGTTCTGGGCATGGAGTCTCTGCCGGCGTCGAAGGCCAGCGCTCGAAACCGCAAACGTCGACGTGACGGCAGCGAGGCGACGGAGGGAGAGGGCGAGGGGAAGAAGGACAAGAAGGAAGACTCTGAGAGCGCTTGACCTCGAGTCCTAGTTTAGAGACTTGTAGAATATCACGACTTGTTAACACGCAGCTATACATATATGAATATAACTGACAGTGACGTAAGTGACTGAGAAATCTGTAGAGAAATCCTTCTGTGTTATGGTGTGCAGAGATAAATCACGAACTGATTATTGCATCATTCCATTTCAGTAAAACTGCACACACTAATTACTGTTCATTTACAAAACTTTAAGCAAATGTTATATTGATATATGTGACGTTAAACCATCAGCACCTTCAGAAACCTGATATCTGGTGCATGACATTTTGTCCACTGTTAATCAAGAAAGCAAATAAGATTTAGAAGCTTTGACACATTCACTACCAGAGCTCCTGCATCACAAAAACAAAGCTAACACTAATTTAACTTCCCCACGTCATTGAGGTTTTTTTTGTTGCGCGGAAGACAGGCAGTCACACTGGAGGAGAGGATGTTGCACAGTCTGTAGCATGCTGGGGGAATGGAGCACTTAAAGAAATGACAATGCAGCCTGGGGTTTATCATTTGAATAATATGCCTATTAATCTTTTTTCTTCCAGAGGAGAGAAGAGCTTTAGCCCGACTGAATATCTACTGTAACGATCATGTAGTCCTGAACTTCTTCCTTGTGCCTGCGTCTTGTAGTGTGTCACACAGTGAGGGGTAATGACTTGTGTTTTTATGTTGGGTTGTTATTGTAATGATATGGTTTCACAGAGATGTAGGACAGGGAAGCGACAGTTGCACAACTCTTTGGCTTAAAAGTTGAGAGAAAAACCGTTTTATTATCGTGCCGTTTTTAGTTTGATTTTCATTTATCGAGAGCATCACATATATAAGCTTATTTTATTTCTGAAGGATGTCGCTATCCGTTTTGTATCGTTTCAAGGAAAGTGTGAACGTTTGCCGTCTTTATCATTTGAATGTCTTTGTAGTATTGCCTCAAGAATCATGGAGAGATATTAAAAACACTTTTAAGCCATTTTGTGTCCGTGGTTGATTTTCAGTGTACATTTTAACACTTTCCACATTCAACACTTGTTTTTATTGACAAAAGGGTTATATGTAAAAAGCATTCAGGTGAGCATCAGCAGAACATAACAGATTTAAAGAAGCCATATTGATTTTGATGCGGAGTGTGAAAGGCACTGTCTTCGCCAGCCATCAGCCCATCACTACGCGTACTGCCTCTCATTCAAGCGCTTGTCACCATTCTGAAACCTCGGTCCTAACGGCAAAAAGGGCTGATGCAGCCGCAGAGCTTGCTGCAAAGGAGGCTCAATATAAAGTAACAAAAACAATGCAACATCCCCTTCAGTCTCACAGAACCCAAATTGGGTTATCTACACTTATTCTTAGCTATAGAGACACTTCAGGGTGATAGCAGGCCACCCCAAATACTCACTCGGAGAATATCAGGCCATTCTGATGAACAGTTTCAAAATAGAAGACTTGAAACCTCATATATATATGAGCTATCGTCCCTCTATGAGTGAACAGTTTCAAAATAAAATACCTTTAAAGTCTCATATGAGCCATCGTCCTTCTATGTACATCAGAATATTAGGACATTCTGATGTACAGTTTCAAAATAAAATATTTTAAATGTCATATACTGTATGAGCTATCGTCCCTCTATTTTTAGATAAGAACAAATAAAGAACTGTCCATAATCAAAGACTAATTATTACACTTCTCGCTGATAGCAGGCCTGCCCAAATATTCACTCGGAGAATATAAGGTAATTCTGATTTAGAGTTTCAAAATACAAGACTGTTGAAACCTCATATATGAGCTATCGTCCCTCTATGAGTGAACAGTTTCAAAATAAAAGACCTTTAAAGTCTCATATGAGCTACAGTCCCTCTATGTACATCAGAATATTAGGACATTCCAGCGGGACATTCTGATATAAAGTTTCAAAATAAAAGACCGTTGAAATCTCTTATATGAGCTATTGTCCCTCTATCAAACGGTTAATTCCCTTTTTAAGTTGTGATACTATGACAAGGAATACATTATTTTACAGGTGAGTTAAAGGTGAAGCCACCCTGTTCAGATCACCATGAGGTCACTGTTTTCCAGGTCCTTATAAGGGACACACCCATACTTGTCTCGGAACACAAGGGGGGCCCAACAACACTTTGGGAGTTTGATTTGTAACGCATGAGTCAAACCCAACTGTTAAACACCGCCCTCACCAGCTACCTCGTGCTACAAAACGCGCTAACTTGATAGGCTGGGGGGCCAGGTGACGTCGCCCTGGAAGCAGAGCAGTTGGTTTTTCCAGCCTGGGATTTATGGAGTAAATCTACCAAGTTGTCCCACTATCAAGAGCTTTTTACCCAAAAATAACAGCTGGTGGTTGCTTTTTAGTTTGTTTATTTGTTTATAACTTTAAATATAGTAGTAGCGCAATGTCGAATTTCATCCCGGGACAGCCGTTGGTGGCAGTTGTGGTAAGTTTGGGAGTACCGTAAAGTGTTCATTCAACGGCTCTCTTTTGTTCTGCTTCTTGTCCACAATGTGAAATCTTGTCAGTACAAAACTCTGAATTCAATGTAGTTGACTAGTCATAATGAGCTCACTAATGTTAACTAGCTTTATTAACTTGTATTTGTTTGTTTAGCAGAGGTGCTACAAAACAAAGCTAGCCGGTGGGCAAACAAACCGCCCCTAGAGTTCGAGTGCACTTGTATTCTGAGCTTTACGGTAAATCTTTTTTAGCTTTATTCTGTCATTTATTTCTTTTTACGGAATTATTCTGACTTTAACGCTAAATACACATGAGTTTATACTATCTACGTTCTTACATTTTAAGGAAATATGTTTAACTCTACGGTAAATGGCATTGAGTTCATCTGTCAATTTGCTTACTTTTTAAGGCAATATTCTACGCTTTACGGTATTTTTTTACATTGTTAATGTCAGCTCTCATTTTTCTTACGTGTTGTGATCTGAAAGTTTAACTTAAAGAGAGGCTTATAGAGTATTGTTAGAACACCATATTCAATGTAATTCATCAAATGATCAGACTTTCCTCGACCTTTTCTCTGGGCGTCACCTAGTGTGCTTTAATGCAAAAGATAAAGCATACAGGGTGGTGCCTTCAAATGTTGCAGGAATTTTCACAACTGATTATGAAAAAGCCACAGAGGTGCTAGGTGACTGTGTTGCAGGGTCACGTGAGGGGTGGGGTTCAGGTAAAGAAGGGTGGGTAGGAGGTTAACTGTATTGTGTGTCCTAAAGGTATGTGGTATCCACCATCAGTAAAGACATGGTGTTTGTAAATCATTGAGTGTATTACTTGATAATATAAAGTCATTTCCTTGGATAAAAACATTGTAGCAGCAGAAATCTTACATTTTGTAAAATTGTTTTGTCAAATAAGAGATGTTTATTAAAGCCTAATGCTGTATTGTTCAGGTAACAGATACCAAATATGACATTCAAGAGCTAGGCTGTGTCAGCGTATTTATTATGCTCAGGATCGCCGACAGCTGGGACCACGATATGTACTTAATGGCACACTTCACAGTTAAAGCATAAACCTGAAGAGCTTCTAAAAAATACAAAGATGCCAAATATATTTATAGTACAGTGTCTTGTTTCTCATTTCCTGACGTGTGGCATGTGGCGCAGTGGTTTAGTGCGTTTGTGTTCGTATCAGGGGGTCACAGGTTCAAACCCCACTGCAGTCAGCATGTCGTTGTGTCCCTGAGACACTTCACCCCAAAGTGCTCCTGTAGGGATTGTCCACAGTATTGAGTATGTTAGTTGCTTTGGATAAAAGTGTCTAACAAGTAACATGTGATGTAATGTGTATTCAAACACTGATATATCAATTTAATAAGTCTAATATAAAGGTTCCCTATGATTACTACTAGGATGACATTAAATTCCCTCTCAGTCCACATATAGTAAAACGTAATATTTATAGTTTCAAGTGATGGAACGTTTGCCAGTCAGGCTTTTAAACCACTTTTAACTGGGTGACATTCTGTAAGTGTGCTGACTGATGACTCTGTGTTAACAACTATCCAGACTTCCTCAGACTTCATTGGATCAGCGACAGCACTCAGTGAACGTCTGCTTATTCATCAGTACACACACACACACACACACACACACACACACACACACACACACACACACACACACACACACACACACACACACACACAGGCTGCCTTTGTGTGCAGGAGTGTTGTGAGGAGTCACACTCATCCCTCCTCTGCTCTGAGAGCTGCAGCTGCTCGCCGAGGGCTAATAAAGTCTGACTGTGTCTCTGAGGACTTCAGTCGGTGGGAAACAGCCTCTGAAACCAGACAGTTGTCAAGTGTTGAAATGTGTCTGCAGAGGGTAAATCAGAGCCTCAGTGGAGGGTAACAGGGCTGGGGTTTGATCCGCTTCTTTTGCCTTTTTTACGGTCTTTAATTCATTGCCGATTCGTATAAAAACACTCACAATAAGTCCATCCATTGAGCTGAGTTTCCATTGTTGGTGATATCGTGAATAGCTCCACATGAGTTGCTTTAAAAAGCTGTCTGACTATCATGGTAGAGAAGTAGAAAATGTAAGAATCAACATATTCTAACTAACACAATGTTTTCTTTCTAAAAACACTTTATAATGCAGTATATTTAAATATGTAGCAGGAGAATACTTCGGACAGGAAAATCATGACACAACGTTTTCTAATGTCCATCCCTAGTGTGCATGTGTTAAATGAACACATAGATAGATGAACACAATGTAATGTAGCAGTTATGATTAGTGACCATCACAAAATAAGAAACATTTCCTTGAAAATATTGTGTATTTGTTGTGCTTTTTATTTCAGTTTTGGGGATTATTTATAAACTACTAAAAGTATTTAGTGTGTCAGGGTTTATAAATGTAACGGGTAAAGCCATAACGATGATTTGTTTCCTGTGGAACAGCAACGGATTGAGATCAAGAAGCTGCGGCAGGGAGATAATCTGATCCTGGGCTTCAGCATCGGAGGAGGGATCGACCAGGACCCCGGGCAGAACCCCTTCTCTGACGACAAGGCTGACAAAGTAAGAGTGTGTGTGTCGTGGCGTTTTACACCGTTTCTACATTTAACATCCACTTTTAGGGCTGCACCATTTGGGGAAAAAATCTAATTGTGATTTTTCTGACAAATATTGCGATTCGATTTGCGATATTTGTTTTTAAGCGACCCAACGGAAGTTTATTGTAAAATGTGGCCATACCTCCGGCTAGGAAGGTCGTATCAACGTGCTCCCGTCTCTAGCACCCCCGCAGCCCGAGCTACGAGTGAAAGAACTAAACTTACATGAAACTTCCGTTGGGTTGCTTTAAAGTCAAGCTTCAGTTTAAGATTCACCCTGTGATAGAAACATGTGATGGAGCGTTACTAACCTGACTCAGATGGTTCACCAAACCATCTAGGAGAGCTCCATTGGAAGCCATTTGGAAAGGGCAGGCACTTTCAAAAATACATGGCAGATGATTGGATCAATCTGTCTATCACCTTCTATCATGGGCCACTTCTGATTGGTTAACAATGGCTGGTGCATGTGGAGCACAGCACTTCTGATTGGTGTGTTTTTTGAATTTTAAAACATTAAAAAAATAGCAGGCTTTGCGATTTGATAATTGCATCATTTGAAATCGGCATACAAACAAGAAGACAAACTTCCTCGCTTCCAAGTAACTAAAAGTTCTCCGTATCAAAATGGAACAAAAAGAACTCGGTCAAAAGACTCTACCGCTTCCCGTCTAATCACACCCTCAGCTGTGAACCATCGTCCTGCCTTATAGAGGCATAAAGACATGCACGTCATACCCGACAGCGCACACCTGACAACAAGTGAGACTTAAGATAACATCTTTTAACCCGTAGTGTGACTCACAAAAACAAATAAGAGTTTACTCTAAATCCTTATATTATCAAGCCACACATTCAAACCATAACGATGAAAGCAAAAAGGCTCTAACAGTGTGTGTGTCGTTAGGTATTCCATGCTGTACGCAATGCATGCTACAACAACATTGCTTTATTCATCACCACACACACATCTGAATATCTTGAGCTCAGGTATTCAACATCAGATGGAAAGTGTCACTACAGCAGTTCTCTCCTGAGTTACAGAGGAAGGACAAGCCTGGACACATTACCTGCAGCCTGCGGAGGAGACGGACCCCTCACTGATGTCATGTCTGACTGCAGGTTTCTACAGAGTGTGGTTCACCTGATGTCAGACACACACCTCGTTACAGAGCCTGAGCGTCAAAACGTGCAGCACGAGGTTCAGATAAAGGGCTGGACAGGAATAGGAGATCGAGGAACTTCAGTCTTTTGTTCCATTTCGCCTCTCAAACGATTTATTCCACAACAAGCCCTAAAAAGTCAACAAAAACCTTGCGTACAATTTTCACATTTAATAAAGCAGATGGATGACAGCACGGTTTATCTTGTGTGCGGTTTATTATTGTTGATTGTTATTTAATATTTTTGAGGTAGTGGTTTCTATATTCTGTAATAAGATACGATAAGAAGTACGTTTACTGCATTTTTTGCGTTGCAGCGGCTTAACAAGACGAGGCATTGTACATTAGAGAAATGAAAAGATGCTCAAATTGTAATGCTTTTATATCTGTATCTGTCTGTGCTTGATATAAAGTGGATGATGTGTAACAGTAGGTGTGTTTCCTGTGTCCTCAGGGGATCTATGTGACCAGGATAACTCCGGGAGGACCAGCCGAAACAGCCGACCTGAGGATGGGAGACAAAATAATGCAGGTGTGAAGAGAAACTCAATCTAGATCCACTCTATCATTATCAATATGTCCTTTCTGAAACGCAGTCCTCCTCCTCTTCCTCCTCTTCCTCCTCCTCCTCTTCCAGGTGAACGGCTACGATATGACCATGATGACCCACGACCAGGCGCGCAAAAGACTAACGAAGAAGAACGAGGACGTCGTGCGGCTCCTGGTGACCAGGAAGTCTCTGGAGGAGGCCGTGAAGAACTCGATGGGCGGCCACCAACGACAGTAGAGTAACAAACACAGATGGTGATGTCACCGTGGCATTTTAAAACTGCGTTCAATATCTACGTGACTCAAGTGTCTGCAGAGGACAGTCGTTGGCAACAGGACGGGGCTCTTTATGTCCACACACACTAATTATCATCTTTTCTACTTCACCTTTTAAACATCTCCGAAACATCTCCGTCTGAAATGAGCAGCAACCTAAGAAACCCAGATTATCAGGGGCACGAAAAAATGAAATCCAAATTACTTTTGACATTTTTTTTAGTAAAATGTTCATTATTTTCAAAAGGTTTCTGTATAAAAACCTAACTAAGGGTAGCAACGAGGAACAGTTTATCCAGATATTCCTAATATTGACTATAATTACAATTATCTTGCTCTGGTTTTTGAACAAAATCGGCTGAAATGAGGCGTTTTTTTCAGGACATTTTCTAACATAACGCTAACACATGTCTCTACACACATCTGTTTTAAAATAAACAAGGCAGCACATCTTTAAGGTATTTGCTTTCAGTCGTTGGACAACAGGACGAGGCTCTTTATGTCCACACACACTAATTATCATCTTTTCTACTTCACCTTTTAAACATCTCCGAAACATCTCCGTCTGAAATCAGGAGCAACCTAAGAAACCCCGATTATCAGGGGCACGAAAACAAGAAATCCAAATCACTTTTTCCTTCCAGTTATTGCTAAACGTTGTGTTCTGAAACTCTCTTCAGGAAAAGATCTAATAAAAACCTAACTAAGGGTAGCAACAGGGAACAGTTTATCCAGATATTCCTAATATTGACTATAATTACAGTTATCTTGCTCTGGTTTTTTAACAAAAATCAGCTGAAATTAGGCGTTTTTTCAGGACATTTTGTAACATAAGGCTTCCACATGTCTCTACACACATCTGTTTTAAAAATAAACAAAGCAGCACATCTTTAACTCGCTCCCACTCTGGAGGTATTTGCTTGATACGAGTTATTTGGGAGCAATCTTAGTCTCTTTGATCAAATGTTGTGCGTCATTAATGTGTCGTTAATCATCCGCGTTTCATCTCATTAAAAGAAAACAGTCTGAACTCTACAGCGTTGATGCCAAAGTTAAAGTTGTGAATTGATCGAAGCAGTTTTTATAATTATTTTCTTTACAACAAATCATATTCCTGTATGCACAATGTATTCACGCATACTAATGTCTTTTACACTAATATTACGTTTGTTTTTTGTGATCACATGTAGTGTCCTTTTTTATTCTGCGTATGCTAAAATAGCCCCAGGGTATCTCATGCTAACATTCCTCCAGCTTGACTGACTTCACGGTATCATTTCATTTCCCCTATATCACTTTAATCTCCTTCAGCGTGGGAAAGTTGGTATTTTCTTTCTTTTTGATACGAGCAAAAACCTGCTAGTTTCACACTGGAATCAACTCAGAAAAGTGTCTCTAAGTGGTTTATTGTCAATGAGCTGAACACAGCAGCAGGGAATGTGGTTTAATAATGTGCTCAGCAGCCTTTTGGGAATACCTAACACTAAATGTAATAAAACCCATTTGTTTTCCACACTAACTTTTATATACACTTCAAAGTGAAATCATAAACCATTGTCTTATCCTTGGGTGATGTTATTGGCTCTTTCTTATACTGTATATAATATATTTTGTTCTCTGTGTGTTTACAACAACAGTGTGATTTGTGTGACATAAATAACCTTATCTATCAAGTGTGTTATTACAACTTGTTCCACTGTTCAACAGGAAAGGGATTCGCCTTTTATACCAATGACAATAAATGAATGTTCAAGGTCCGTCTGAAATATGTGTCATAATGTATTAGACATATTTAATTGATCATAAAACCTGATCCTTTTCAGCCACACCTCTCCATTTTAAATACTGTCTCTGCCAAGTACCCCACACCTTTTTGATATCAAAATAAAAACCTATATGAATAATTACAATATAGTGATGTGTCATCTGTGTCTGATCAATCAATAAAACACTTTCTGTAATAAACTGCAATAACCTCAGGACATGAATATCGCTGCATCATTTTGGTGAGGTACACTTTTAGTAGTTTGCATCACTAAACCTCATTTACACCCCGCAGTACCCCAAAGGTACCACTAGAGGACCATGCACCCCCATTTGAGATTCACTGCTCTACAGAACTGATGCATAACCTTTCAGACTTTAAAGGTCCCTACACTGTTTCTCATCAATATATCACAGGTCTCAGATATACACAGAGCCTGTCTCTGATTGGCTGGAACACCAAACAGATCATTGCAGCATTACCCATAATCCCCTCTGTTTCAGCCCTGTTTCAAAAGTGCTGATTATCTGTTGCCCCTTTCACACCAACGCGGTTCCAGGGCCGGATCGGAGCTAAAGCCTGAAAAGCACCGTTTTTTCCTGTTCACACCGCAGCGGAGCCGCCTCTAAGCTCCGGAATCCGCTTCGTTTCAAGCACCAAAAAATTGTCGGTCTCGAAAGCAAGCACCGCGTACGTCACGCTTACGTCGGAAGATCTGGGCTGTGTCCAAATAACACGCGACATCCACCTTTCCGCCAGCCTCAACATGATCTGTGGAAATAACATTGAGAATCAGTTATGAGTTATACCATAGTAATGAATGCTGCAAAGCTGGGTTTTTGAGCTTGGCGCATGCAGAGGCTAACAACAGCTAGCTCTAACGCCATCGAATAGGACGTATATTTACCTTCTTCTCTTACCGAATCGTCGTTGAAGTTGATGATAATGATTGTAAAGAACTTTTGAATGTAGCATGTAACGACTGTAAAGTTGGTAGCAAAGTCGTCCCATTTCTTCCATTTCGTCTCGACAGAGCAAAACCAAAACAAGTAGCGCTTCAATACAATCGGCCATTGTTGTTGTCGATGTGAGGGGTTTCCGCGCGGTTTGGCTTTATGAAGCAGGCACGCAAACGGTTACGTCATGACTCAAACGATGACGCAGCACCAGTCGGGCTCTGAGCGGTGTAAACAGAGCGGGAGCTGAACCGAAGAACCGGTTCACACACACCGGAGTACTTTTCCCGTTTAGTTCCGTTAGTGCCTGGGATTTTGCGTTCACACCAAAAAGAGAACTTAGTTCAGAGAACTTTTACCCCCATTTTTAGTGCCTGCTAGAGAGGTGGGACTATCCTGGGGAGAAAAAAGGAGGAGATTCAGGTGATAAGGTGTGGGGGGGTGGGGGTTACCTTGGCTGCTGATTGGCTAATGGTTACACAAAACAAAACATCGTTATGACATCACAAAGTGGCCAAAATCTGATCAGCTCATTTTCAGACAGGTTTTTATAGAAATGGATCAAAAAGAGAGAGAATCTTTGTTCCTGAAACTTTCAGAGTCTCTTTACACAGAGGGGACACATGTTGATGTAGAAGAGACATGAAGAAGAGGGGACACATGTTACTGTACGAACGAGACATGAACGAAGAGCGGGACACATCGTTGATGTACGAAGAGACATGAACAGGAGGGGACACATGTTGATGTAAAAAACAAAGAAAAGAAAACAGACAGCGATGTTAAAAAAACACAGCGCATGTTGAAAAGAAACATGGAGAAGAGGGAAACACATACGTGTAAAGAAAGACAGAAAAGGGGACAACATGTTAAGAAGAGATACATACAACGAGGGAGACACAAAGTGAATGTAAGAAGAGACGCTGAAGCAAGAGGGGACACACTGTTGATGTAGAAGCAGCGACATGAAGAAGAGGGGACACAAGTTGATGTAAACAAGAGACATGCAAGAAAGAGAAACCACAATGCTTACAATGTAAGAAACATAACGAAAAGAGGGGAACATGTTGATAGTAGGAACAACAAGAGGGGACACATGTCTGATGTAGAGAGGCTAGAAGAAGAGGGACCACATGTTGATGTAGGAGAGACATGACCAGGGGACACATGTTGACTGTAGAAGACATGGAGAAGAGGGGACACATGTTGATGTAGAAGAGACATGAAGAAGAGGGGACACGTGTTGATGTGGAAGAGACAAGAAGAAGAGGGGACAAATGCTTCTGATGTAGAAAACGACATGACGGAAGAGGACACATGTTGATGTAGAAAAGACCATGAAGAAGAGGGGCACACTGTTGTGTAGAAAAGGACATGAAGAAGAGGGGACACATGTTGAGTAGAAAGACATGGAGGAAGAGGGGACACATGTTGATGTAAAGAGACATGAAGAAGAGGCGGACACCCTGTTGATGTAGAAGAGACATGAAGAAGACGGGACACATTGAATTGTAGAAGAAGACATGAAGAAGAGGGGACACCATGTTGGTGTAGAAGCAGACATGAAAGACCAGAAGAAGACACATGTTGATGTAGAAGAGACATGAAAGAAGAGGGGACACATGTTGATGTAGACAGGACATGAGACAGGGGGAACACATGTTTCGGTGTCAGAAGAGACATGAAGAAGAGGGGACACACTGCTCTGATGTAGAATAGATAACCATGAAGAAGAGGGGACACATGTTGATGTAGAAGCAGACATGAAGAAAGAGGGACACTGTTGATGTAGAAGAAGACATGAAGAAGGGGGACACATGCTGATGTAGAAGAACATGGAGAAAAGGGGACACATGTGATGTGAAGGAGACATGAGAAGAGGGACACATGGTTGAGGGTAGAGAGGGACACATGTTGATTGTACAAAGAGACAATGAAAAAGAGGGGACACAATTTGTTTGATGTGAAGAGACATGCAGAAGACGGGACAGCATGTTGATGTAAGAGACATGTGAACAAGAGGGACACATGTTGATCGTACGAGAGACATGACAGAAGAGGCGACACATGTTGATGTAGAAGAGACATGAAGAAGAGGGGACACATGTTGATGTAGAAGCAGACATGAAAAGAAGGGACACATGTTATGGGTAGAAAGGAGCATGAACGAAGAGGGGAGGGGACCACATGCTCGATGTAGAAAGCAGACATGGAGAAGAGGGATCACAAGCTGTTGGATGTAGAAGTAGACACTGAAGAAGAGGCTACACTGTTGATGTAATTAGAGGGACACATGTATGGATCGTAGAAGAGACCATGAAGAAGGGGAACACATGTTGATGTAGAAGAGACAATGAAGAAGATGGGACAGGGAGCACATGTTGAATGTGTGAAGAGACATGACACAAGAGGGAACAGGGATACCACCCCATGTTGATGTAGGGACACTCTGAAGAAGAGGGACACCATGTTATGTAGAAGAGAACATGAAGAAGAGGACACATGTTGATGTAGGAGACGCACATGAGAAGAGGGAACACATGTTGATGTAGAAAGAGACATGAAGAA
>NW_011362256.1:15758-17674 GCF_000735185.1 Notothenia coriiceps
AGAGACGTCTGCTTTCTCAACAACCGGCCATCATTACGGAGAACAAATGAGAAGATCGATGGCCATCAGAGGAGTTGAGGCGTGAAGTGTGAAGCTGTGTTGATTCCAGACGAGAGCAGCTTTGAACCGAGTGACAAACTTAGAGCAGGCTTCATATAACAAAAAGTATCTGAGCGTGCGAGAGTGAGAGAGAGTGAGTAAGGCGGCGGGAGATAATTGCCGTACTGGTGTAGAGAAGCCACATAAGCGTGCGAGTTGCGTGTTGCGTGTGGAGCTCTCTCGCCCGCGCCATTTTGTGCCCGGTTTCCATGCAGGTGCAGCGTGAGAGCATGGAACTAACAGCAGAGCAGCCGACGGTGCAAATTATACTGCGCAAAGTGGATTTCTAAAAAATGCAACTCCTACCGCCGAGTGTGAGTGTTGGTGAATGTGGGAAAAGTCTTTTAAGTATTATTGCCCGGAGTATCCTCGCTCTCTGAGTCATCTGCTCTCGTGCTCACTATGTATTCTCATTTGCTCAGCATTCACTTCACCCTGAATCAAGTTCAAGCAGAGCCATAGTCTGCCGACTTCTTTCGCTTTGTTGGTCTGCCTCATGAGGAGGACGAGGAGCGGGGAAGATAGGGATGAATGCGGGGAGGGTGTGAATGTGTGACCCTGCTCTGAAGTGTAACTAGATCCTGCGGTGGAGGATGGGGGTGTGTGGTGGTGTTTGTGTGTGTTCCAGAGTTCATCGTGCGAGTCACGCCACTCTCAGTCCACAACTCTCTGCTGAGCCCACTCTTCTGTCGATTCTCAGGAGGGCCTCAGGTTTGCTCTGGTTGGCAGAGTTCCCTTTTTCTCAAGTGCCTGCAGATGCTGAAGCATAATGACAGTAGGTGAAGGAATGGCGTCTCGAGAATGAAAACAGAGATGAGTCGGAGCGGCGGGATGTAGCGTTGATATGTTGTGGGTATATTGGCCTACTATGGAACAAACTCGCACTGTTACTACTGCTCACTTGCATCTTGCGTGTCGGTGAGGAGCTAGCGTTGACAGATAAGGTTGAGAGGTGCTGATGCGTGGGCGAGCGTTGTTGCGTGGGGTTGGCCTCGTGCCATTGGGTGGAGATCGCACTCGCTGACCGGTGCCTTAGAAGTGGGTTGGCGTAACAAGTGTCTGAAAGTGAGGACGAGGGCGTGAGAGCGTGCGTGTGCGACGCGCGAGAGCGAGTGGGTGAGCCTGCTTTGAGCTGAGCGGGTCGGGAGGGGGGTGAGAGTGAGCGTGAGGGGTGGGGTGTGACGATGAAGATCATGAGTTGCTTCTGGTTTCTGTCGGGTAGTGTGAGTTAGCCTCACATTTTGCGCTGTAGCGTGTAGTCCCGCGTAGTGCGTGAGACGTTCGGCTGTCTATCGTCGCTAGCACTTGCATTGAGCTCTTGCGGTCTGCTGTGTGGTGTGTGGCTCGTGTGTGTGTGTGTGTGACTCGGATTGTTGGAGATGAGGAATACGCGTATACTTGCTACTTCTTACATTTTGAACACAAATACTGTTACGTTTCTACTCTTCGTGTATTCGGGTCTGTTAGTAAATGCCATCACGCCCAACATTAGCCGCCTTTAGCTTAGCGGTGGTGACGTGAAGTCATGTGACCGTGCTGTAGTTCCTTTATAGCCCAACATTAGCCGCCTTTAGCTTAGCGGTGGTGACGTGAAGTCATGTGACCGTGCTGTAGTTCCTTTATAGCCCAACATTAGCCACCTTTAGCTTAGCGGTGGTGACGTGAAGTCATGTGACCGTGCTGTAGTTCCTTTATAGCCCAACATTAGCCACCTTTAGCTTAGCGGTGGTGACGTGAAGTCATGTGACCGTGCTGTAGTTCCTTTATAGCCCAACATTAGCCCCTTTAGCTTAGCGGTGGTGCTGTAGTTCCTTTAT
>NW_011362256.1:17705-17978 GCF_000735185.1 Notothenia coriiceps
TCTTGTACTTGAGTAAAAGTAAAAGTACTCAGATCTTGTTCTTGAGTAAAAGTAGAAGTACTCAGATCTTGTTCTTGAGTAAAAGTAGAAGTACTCAGATCTTGTACTTGAGTAAAAGTAGAAGTACTCAGATCTTGTTCTTGAGTAAAAGTAGAAGTACTCAGATCTTGTTCTTGAGTAAAAGTAGAAGTACTCAGATCTTGTACTTGAGTAAAAGTAAAGTACCAGAGTGTAGGAATACTCTGTTACAGTAACAATTTCATAAAGATTATC
>NW_011362256.1:18018-18394 GCF_000735185.1 Notothenia coriiceps
TCCCAGAGTGTAGGAATACTCTGTTACAGTGAAAGTCCTGCATTCAAAATGTTCCTCAAGTAAAAGTAGAAAAGTATTATCATCAAAATCTAGTTAAAGTAGCGACAGTAAAAGTAGTCATTGTGCAGATTGGTCCATTTCAGAATAATATATATGATATGTTTTATAATGATTGATCATGAAAGTGTTTTCAAAGCTGGTAAAGGTGCAGCTAGTTTGAATGACTTTGTATACTGCAGGGTAGCTTGTGGATTTACTCCAGGTGGAACTAAAGTCTGATTTAATACTTGATTATATTTCACATCATTCATCCAGATCTGTGAAGTAACTAAAGGTATTAAATACATGTAGTGGAGTAGAAGTACACCATTTACCT
>NW_011362256.1:18723-19240 GCF_000735185.1 Notothenia coriiceps
CACATTTAGCAGAAGGACACGCTCTTGATCAAAAGCCAACGTGGAAATATTTATAACTGGAGGTTAACAGCCCAGACTTTCTAGCCTGGCTGACAAATGATATGTTATGGCAGTTATAATTCACAGTGAAGCTTGTTCTCCCTCCATCCCTTCTGCATGTGTGGACGTAGGAGGGAGGAAAAGCTTACATAATTATACAATTGGATTATATCTGAACAGGTTTATCTCCGGGAAAGAAAATAGAGTTGCTGCAAATGCATCCAAGCTGCAATGTTTATCTTACGCAGCGTCCACATGGCGGCGTGCGTTGAAGCTTGCCGGCGGGCGTGTCTGAAGCTCGACCAACAACCAATCACATGAATCTCCCGCCCCGGACACACAAGCACGCGGTTTGATTGGCTAGAGCTTGTACTGGCATATGATTTGATTGGCTGGCGCTTCCGTCGAAGCTTCAAAAGTTGAACATTGCTCAACTTTTGAAGTGAGCAACGCGAGCAAAGCGAAACTAGGCTCCCAC
>NW_011362256.1:24624-25219 GCF_000735185.1 Notothenia coriiceps
GCTTCTAAAAAATACAAAGATGCCAAATATATTTATAGTACAGTGTCTTGTTTCTCATTTCCTGACATGTGGCGCAGTGGTTTAGTGCGTTTGTGTTCGTATCAGGGGGTCACAGGTTCAAACCCCACTGCAGTCAGCATGTCGTGTCCCTGAGACACTTCACCCCAAATTGCTCCTGTGGGGATTGTCCACAGTATTGAGTATGTGAGTTGCGTCTAACAAGTAACATGTGATGTAATGTGTATTCAAACACTGATATATCAATTTAATAAGCCTAATATAAAGGTTCCCTATGATTACTACTAGGATGACATTAAATTCCCTCTCAGTCCACATATAGTAAAACGTAATATTTATAGTTTCAAGTGATGGAACGTTTGCCAGTCAGGCTTTTAAACCGCTTTTAACTGGGTGACATTCTGTAAGTGTGCTGACTGATGACTCTGTGTTAACAACTATCCAGACTTCATTGGATCAGCGACAGCACTCAGTGAACGTCTGCTTATTCATCAGTACACACACACACACACACACACACACACACACACACACACACACACACACACACACACACACACACACACACACACACACA
>NW_011362256.1:26185-26643 GCF_000735185.1 Notothenia coriiceps
GTGATTTTTCTGACAGATATTGCGATTCGATTTGCGATATTTGTTTTTAAGCGACCCAACGGAAGTTTATTGTAAAATGCGGCCATATCTCCGGCTAGGAAGGTCGTATCAACGTGCTCCCGTCTCTAGCACCCCCGCAGCCCGAGCTACGAGTGAAAGAACTAAACTTACATGAAACTTCCGTTGGGTTGCTTTAAAGTCAAGCTTCAGTTTAAGATTCACCCTGTGATAGAAACATGTGATGGAGCATTACTAACCTGACTCAGGTGGTTCACCAAACCATCTAAAGCTCCACTGGAAGCCATTTGGAAAGGGCAGACACTTTCAAAAATACATGGCAGGTGATTGGATCAATCTGTCTATCACCTTCTATCATGGGCCACTTCTGATTGGTTAACAATGGCTGGTGCATGTGGAGCACAGCACTTCTGATTGGTGTGTTTTTTGAATTTTAAAAC
>NW_011362256.1:30275-31499 GCF_000735185.1 Notothenia coriiceps
TTCTCATCAATATATCACAGGTCTCAGATATACACAGAGCCTGTCTCTGATTGGCTGGAACACCAAACAGATCATTGCAGCATTACCCATAATCCCCTCTGTTTCAGCCCTGTTTCAAAAGTGCTGATTATCTGTTGCCCCTTTCACACCAACGCGGTTCCAGGGCCGGATCGGAGCTAAAGCCTGAAAAGCACCGTTTTTTCCTGTTCACACCGCAGCGGAGCCGCCTCTAAGCTCCGGAATCCGCTTCGTTTCAAGCACCAAAAAATTGTCGGTCTCGAAAGCAAGCACCGCGTACGTCACGCTTACGTCGGAAGATCTGGGCTGTGTCCAAATAACACGCGACATCCACCTTTCCGCCAGCCTCAACATGATCTGTGGAAATAACATTGAGAATCAGTTATGAGTTATACCATAGTAATGAATGCTGCAAAGCTGGGTTTTGAGCTTGGCGCATGCAGAGGCTAACAACAGCTAGCTCTAACGCCATCGAATAGGACGTATATTTACCTTCTTCTCTTACCGAATCGTCGTTGAAGTTGATGATAATGATTGTAAAGAACTTTTGAATGTAGCATGTAACGACTGTAAAGTTGGTAGCAAAGTCGTCCCATTTCTTCCATTTCGTCTCGACAGAGCAAAACCAAAACAAGTAGCGCTTCAATACAATCGGCCATTGTTGTTGTCGATGTGAGGGGTTTCCGCGCGGTTTGGCTTTATGAAGCAGGCACGCAAACGGTTACGTCATGACGCAAACGATGACGCAATGACGCAGCACCAGTCGGGCTCTGAGCGGTGTAAACAGAGCGGGAGCTGAACCGAAGAACCGGTTCACACACACCGGAGTACTTTTCCCGTTTAGTTCCGTTAGTGCCTGGGATTTTGCGTTCACACCAAAAAGAGAACTTAGTTCAGAGAACTTTTACCCCCATTTTTAGTGCCTGCTAGAGAGGTGGGACTATCCTGGGGAGAAAAAAGGAGGAGATTCAGGTGATAAGGTGTGGGGGGGTGGGGGTTACCTTGGCTGCTGATTGGCTAATGGTTACACAAAACAAAACATCGTTATGACATCACAAAGTGGCCAAAATCTGATCAGCTCATTTTCAGACAGGTTTTTATAGAAATGGATCAAAAAGAGAGAGAATCTTTGTTCCTGAAACTTTCAGAGTCTCTTTACACAGAGGGGACACATGTTGATGTAGAAGAGACATGAAGAAGAGGGGA
>NW_011362257.1:0-5870 GCF_000735185.1 Notothenia coriiceps
TTGGCTCTCTAAGTCCCTTATATTAGGGACGGAGTGGCGCAGTGGGCTGTGCGTTGATCATCAGATCAAGGGGGCGTTGGGGAACACCAGTTCGCAACCCGCCACCGCTGCGTCTGTAAAGCCGTTGTGTCCTTCGGCAAGACACTTCACCTGAATCTGCTCCTGTGGGTATTATCCACTGTACATGACCGTTAAGGTAGGGACACACCAAGCTGACACCAAAGAACTCACACAGACGGACCCCCGACTGTTGTGTCGCCTCACGTCTCCTGCGTCTTGGCCAACAGTCGCACTGGAACACACCGCAAAGACTTCAGCCGACGCCCAAAAAGCACGTACAAACTGCGCATGGCAATAACTCTCCTTACCAGCAGGCGGCGGTAGTGTGTATTTGTCATTCAAAAGAGGCAACAACCGGAAGACAGACTGCGTGATAACCGAGAGAAGAAGAACAGACTGCGTGATATAAACAAACAACAAATAGCGTGTTCCATTTTCCCTCTACAGCGAGAAGCTCACGGGGCTTTCCCCAACCTGTGTCGAGAGCTGGAGTTAAATGAAATCTCACATTTTCCTTCTTAATAGTTTGTTTGGGTCCCTCACTTCCGTTTCGCTTCTCATGCACTGATTCGCTAAGCTGAACAGCCAATCAGAGTGATTTCTTTAGCCGATGGCCTACCGATTTGACATGTAGAATCGGTAGGCTTTCGGCCAATAAGGTGTCGCACGGCCGAAAAGACACAACGGGGCGGGACACACCAATCTGAGTAGGGTGACAGGACGCTCATCGTCGGCCTGACATCCATCGACGGCCAAAATCGGCTTGGTGTGTCCGGGGCTTTAAATGTATGATATTTGTGTAATGTGTATTTGTAAAGCATCTGGAAAAGCGCTATAATAAATGTAAGGGATTATTATATTTCCCTTAAGGTGAGAACGTTTCCTACAACAGGATCATATACAGTACTTAAACTTACCACGATCAAATCTGTGAAAAGATACTGACTTTGAGAACACAAGGAGGATTCTTTTAGTTTCTAAGACTAGAAAGAAACGTGTAATGCTCGATGAATCCCTGACTCCTGCCAAGCTAATATTGCCTCAGTGCTCCTGTTCAATTTGAATTGTAATAAGATAATATAAATACAATTGCTGCGGAAATTCCCCATTTGTATGTAAATGAGTCTCGTTGGAAAAACGGTCCAATTCACGAAGATCAGCGCTAATGGACATGGTCTTTGAGGAGTTGGTGGTATCCCAGCTCGACTCTTATAGCCTGAGGGTGCTCTTTTCAAAACAACGAGAGCTCTGAGAGACTGGGATATTAAATTAGAAGTTTATTCTCTGTCGAAGTTAAATCCTTTTACTTTTGAGGAATACCTCTGCAACAAGTCGGTTTAAGACCAAGTCTGAAAACGATATTTGTACATTGTTCTGCTTCCTGTATACTTCACCACATGGATCATTTCAATCAGATAAGCAAAGAAAGGGCAAATTGCACTCACCTGCAAGAATTCATTTGCATTTGTATCGCTTTTGTATGATTAGCAGAATTTCTTTTGGGGATTGGACCTTGAGAAACGGTTGCAAGTGATGCGAAAATCTATTTTAAATTGGCCCGTCGGAGTTGGAACATTTCAGCAATACGTAGTTTTTTTGTACGAATTGTACCTTTTGTACGAATTGTACCTTCTGATTAGATGTAACTGTATTGTCTTTACACAGAGAACAAGCACCAAGACAACGAGGTGCAGATATGGTTAGCGATGTCATCAAAAAATGAATTCACTTTTTAGGATTTTAACACTTTTTACTACAAAATCTGGATACTATTTGTATCTTCTATATAGTCCTTTTCCTACTGAACTGTCCCCTTTATTTCCATTGTCTTATTTTGTGTATTGCCTTGTAATTGTCAGTTATAATGGCAGATAAGGACTTAACCTCACCTTACCCTTGATGCAATCTTGTTTTCTTGACCAAGTTCCTTAACAACAAGCGTTCATAACTGGTGGGGCAGAAGAGGACATTTGTTTTATTAAATACATTATAAAAAGACCAAAAAAGAAGCACTCTCTGGTCTGCAAAAACACACACCGCTCTCCGCAAAGACTTCAGCCGACGGCCAAGAAGCACGTACGAGCTGCGCGAGATGCGTGAGTGGCAATAACTCTCCTTACCAGCAGGCGGCGGTAGTGTGTATTCGCCATTCAACAACCGGAAGACAGACTGTGTGATACACCGAGAGATATAAACAAACAACAAATAGCATGTTCCATTTTCACTCTACAGCGAGACATTCTCACATTTGCCTTCTTAATAGTTTGTTTGGGTCCCTCACTTCTGTTTCGCTTCTCATGCACTGATTCGCTAGCTGAACAGCCAATCAGAGTGATTTCTTTTGCCGACTGAGTTTTCGGCCGAAAAGGCGTCGGCACGGCTGAAAGACCCGACGGTGCGGGACACACCAATCTGAGTAGGGCGTGTCGACGCTCATCGTCGGCCTGACGACCAGCGACGCCGATAATCGGCCTGGTGTGTCCGTGCCTTTTAAGTGTTCACGACCACAAGGCCATCTCACCCAAGAGAAAATAATGAATACAATGTCTTAAATGAAATAAATGAGGGATGTTATTAGCTTGAGTTGTTCTTGCATAATGTCCACCATCTAGTTCCATAAACAATGGGGAGTTGTTCGCCACATGTTTAATAACCCTAAATAGTAAGCACCCATTCATTAGAAGTCCAGAAACTTGGTGATGACAAGTCTTGAAATATAGTTTAATAGTTTCCGTATAGACTTTTCTGCGTTCTAGATGCTTGTTTGAATCGTACAGTATCTCCTCTTGTTATCAGTCTGCCAAATACACTTCCTGAATATTGAGACTACTTCTTCTGTATTTTATATATTTTCATTCACTCTTGCTTCCATACTTTCTTGGTGTCCTTTGCCTCAACATTGCTGTGACTCAATGCTTTTTTGTTAGCTATAATTGGATAATTGTTGGTTCACATCCTAAGTGTGAAGAAGCTGTGGGAACATACTTCACTGTTTCATTGACGCTAGCTTTGTTTGAGAGCTAGCTGATGAATAACTTCACTACTGTTTTTCTTTACTCACATTCTTGTGTTTTTATCCTTAAGGTCCCCTGTTATACTGTTTCTCATCAATATATCACAGGTCTCAGATATATACAGAGCCTGTCTCTGATTGGCTGAAACACCAAACAGATCGTTGCAGCATTACCCATAATCCCCTCTGTTTCAGCCCTGTTTCAAAAGTGCTGATTCTCTGTCTGTTACGTTAGATGAAAATAAGGAGCCCCTTATCCTTTGAATGTCATTTATTTTAGTTTAAATTCTGACTACATTACTCATCCTCTCGCTTTTAGTTTTATCTTCTAGTTATTTTACAGCACGCTTTCTTTAGATTTCTCCTAATTTGCCACCTTCTTCTTCCACCATCTTCCACTTCTTCTGCCCTTTCCATTCCTTGGTGCCATGGTGACAGTCGTGTTTAAAAAAAAAAAAAACGTCAAGCTGTTATAATGGCAAGAAATCAACCGGGACCATAGGGGGGTCTTCCACACACAGCGGGGGGTCATCAGTGTTTGGACAGCTGCTGGTGCCACTTTTACTGGCTCCTTAACAAACACTGGAACTGAATGGGAAGAACGAATGCAGAAGGAAGATGGGAGGGAGGGAGAAAGATTGAAAGCGATATGATAACGGACACAAGAGAAGCTGAGCGAGGGAAAACTCCCAGCTTGGTGATGAAAAAACCAAGTTACCATGACACTGTGTAATGGCTCCAATAAGACATTTTATCACCACTGCAATTGCCCTCTTTCTTCCCACACGTCTATCTGTTCGTACAAGAAGGACATCTAAAGGGCAAAACAATGTCCTTAAAACTGTAGATTGAGTTTTGTATTGGAACCATGTGATGCAGGTTAACCCTTTAATGGTCTATGTATACTATAGTCATTTTAAAGGCTGTGTCCATGTGTAAAATGGTTGTAATAACTGTGTAAAAGGGTAGTAATATGGGTATGATAAGGGTATTATATAGGTCTAATATGGGTGTAATATGAGTACAATAACAGTGTAATCATGGGTGTAGCTTTGGTATAATATGGGTGTAATAATGATGTAATACGGGTGTAATTACGGTTTGATAGGGGGTGTATGATGGTGTTCTAATAACATTGTAATATAGATGTAATGTAGAAAATGGCAATCAATTAATTTTACATTAGGGTGGTCCTTAAAATTGGAAGTGGGAAAGTCTAAGCTCCAACCCCCAGAATTCTTTCTATTAGTCAAGACAGTCTGACATCCTTTAGCCCCCCCTCATCGACCTTGAAGTTTAGCCTCAGTTGCAGCTGCTGGTGTGGCAGCCCAGGTCGATGAGGGGGGGGGTACATGATGTCAGATTGAGGAAAACATTCACCAGGAGAGTTTTCTTGACTAATAGAAAGAATTTTGGGGGTTGGAGCTTAGAGATTCGCTTAGACCACCCTAGGTGAGGCTGAACTTCAAGGTTGATGAGGGGGGGGTGAACATGTTGCTGGAATTTGAATAAAATTCACCAGGAGAGTTTTCTTGACTATCATAACGAATTCCAGTTGTTGGAGCTTAAAATAAATCAATTTGAAAATGTACATGTCACTAAGGACCACCCTATTTTACATATGTATGAGATTTCCCAAAGAAAACAACAACATCTGAATGTGAGCTGGAATATTGGAAGCCCTTCTCACCTGGCAATGTAATTGTTCAGCAATTGGTTCAAGTAGGAGAAGATAACAAGAGATGCACAGTGTACCAAACAATCAGTCCTCATCATATCTGCTCTCAGAGATTCATAGAAAACAATAATGAGGGTAATTTCTCTTCATGGCACTCGGCACAATGCACCCACTTATCCTCAGTACTGTAGGCCCTTGTTTTATTCAGTCATTATAACGACCAGCTTCTCTAACTAGGGACATTATGTATATACATGGTGCACGTTGATAACACGGCAAATATGTTCCAATGTTTCTCCATTGATTTATTTTATAATGGTGTTCATATACCAGGAACTCCCACCATGTTCTGTCTCTCTTACACTTCTAATAAATAAAACCCCAATACAACAATTGTGAGAGACGTACTTATTACATGTTACTCAATACTGTGGGCAATCAGGAGCAATTTGGGGTGAAGTGTCTCAGGGACACAACGACATGCTGACTGCAGTGGGGTTTGAACCTGATCCAAACACCAAGACTCTATCCACTGCGCCACACGCCACACACTTATGAACACACAGTGTTATAGTCATGGATATGCAGCAGAGCTTCATGGTGAGTTACAGCTTATTGTTTAGCTGTCGTATTGCACCCTTACTGTATTTGATCTGTGTTGATTTTAGCTGCGTTTTTGAGTGAAAAAAATCGCTTGGAAAAACACTTTCCACTTCCTTCTTGCAGGTTTAACATATTAGGGGGATTAGGAAGAAGGAGACACTTTATTAATCCCCTAGGGCAGGGGTGTCAAACTCAAGGCCCGGGGGCCAAATCCGGCCCACGACTTCATTTAATGCGGCCCCACAAGAACTCTGAAAGAATATAATACATTTATTATACGGTTACATGCCGATTTTTTTCAGAATTGGACTTTTCTTCAAAATTTCACTTTTTTTTTTTTATAGTTTCACTTTTTTTCCCCAGAATTTGGCTTTTAAAAAAAAAAATCATTTTGTGACATTCTCACTGAAGAGACTTCCAATCAGTTGCCCTAGACTTCTGCTTTCAGACGTAGTTAATTATGAAGTTATTACCCTATCCGATAATAATCCAATACAGAGGAAATGTTGTTAAATA
>NW_011362258.1:0-2288 GCF_000735185.1 Notothenia coriiceps
CAAATGGCGGAAGGTAGACAGCGAAAACAGAGCATTTAATTACATTTTCTCTTACTGGACGTCTTTGAAATGCAATTGAATACCCCTGCATTATAGCAACAACAACAATAATAATAATAATAATAATAATAACAGCAATAATAATTGGGAGGGGGGGGCGCGGCTGTTCTTATGTTCTCTGAGGGGAGGCTCACCTACCCACACTTTGAAAACCCCTGGTCTAAACCACAGAAATGACTCCGGAAAAGCTGCAGATAGAGCCATAAGAAATGAATGCAACTGATTTCATCCGCGGGGTTTGGCTTTATGAAGCAGGCATGCAAACGGTTACGTCATGACGCAAACAATGAGGCAATGACGCATTACCAGTCGGACTCTGGGCGGTGTCAAAAGAGCCGGAGCTGAACCGGTTCTGAACCTGAAAAGCTCTAGCACGGAGCTTGAACCGGAGTTGCGATGGTGTGAATGAGGTATGAGAGTCCTTTAGTTCACTGAGTCTCTCAGTCTGACAGGAGAGGACTCTCCTCCACCTTGTTGTTGAAAAAGCTCCAACAACCTTATGATTTGTGTGGAAACATTTTCATTATTAAGATTTTATTTTAAAATAAGATCCTCCTTAACAACGATCATTACAGTCCTTGACAGCGGTCTGTTCTACTGGATTAACAACGTGTCACACGTTCTGAATTCACCTATCAGAACTTTATTTAGCCTCCGTATTGTTTATGGTTGAATGTGGGCTGCAAAAACAATTTTGATTCTTAAGTGGGCCCTGAGTTGAAAAAGGTTGGGAACCGCTGCTCTAGAGAGTATGTGTAAAAAAGCAGGAAATAAAAAAAGGAACTCACCTTGCAGTAACAGGGTTCGTACGTGTGCTGGAAATCCTTGAAAATGCTTGAAATTGTACAAGGTGTTTTCAAGGTTTGAAAAGTGCTTGAATTTTTGGAATGGTGCTTGAATTTGGGATAAAGTGCTTGAAATCGTAAATGCTTTACTTCGCTTTTTAGATTAAAAGAAAATAAAGAAGTCGGAGAGCGCTTAATTGCTTCGCTTTTACATACTGTAAAACCGCTACGGCCTTCCCGCGCTATGCGCGTGACCTGCAAGTGTTTGTGTTACGTGTGACCTGGGCATTCTGATGAGAGTGATAGATGACAGACAGTATGCCAGGAGGTTGCCGTTTCAACGAGCGTTGGCTAGCAGAAGACAAATACAAGCCACGGCTAAGACGAGGGTCAAGCCCACGAGTAGCCTCCTGCAAAGTTTGCAAAAATAACGATGCGAGAGTCTGCGCTGACGAGCCACATGAAAGGTACGCCGTAGTAGAGCATTTTAGATTAGGCTAACGTTGCATGTTACGTTTGTTTAAGCTAACGTTAGCGAGCTGAATAGCGAACTTGATGAGGGATAATAATAATTGCAGGGGACAAACATTTCAGAGGAGCGTACCTATGTTATGTGCATTACAGTCGCCATCCTGTGGTGTTCAGAGGATGAAGCACTCACTGTTGTAATTCAACCAAGTCTCACAGCATTTCGTGTTATAGTCACGAAATATAATCTATTGATTCGACACAGTGATTTTAAAAGCAATGTATTTCTACTGGTAGTAGCCTATGTTTCGTGCCTAAACCAAATGTGACTTGCTCTATCGAAATCAGTCCCATTGACCCGAAGACACATTTTCGTTTGTATTACTGGTCTGGGGGAAGCTCGCGAGTGTGTGTGTTTGTGTATTTTTGCGTTTGTGTACCGGGGAAACACTCACAAGAAACACCGCCTGTTGTTATGCTTGCTGTGATGTTACATTAGTCCGTTCTCTGCTTGTAATTATGCCGTCACAAGCTTCAAAGTTGTATTTATCATCTGAATTTGCTGAAACAAGTTTAATATTCTGAAAGCCAATACTTTGTTTATTTGAAAACAGAATGAAAACAAACTGTCTTTTATATAAAATTGAAGTATTATACAAGTAAAACTACATTTTGCTTTAATCCCATGTAATTGTAGAATGAACACAGTCTTCCTTTGAATATGTATAAGTCAGGTGTCTTGAGTAGTCAAAATTACCTACAAATCATTGTACACATTTGTAAATATTATTTTCCACTTGTTACCATTGTGATTCTATTTTTATGCAGCTCTGCGTGATTTTGTGGCTACAATTCACTACCAGAGGTGGAATAAGTACTCAGATATTGTACTTGAGTAAAAGTATAAGTACTCAGATCTTGTAGTGAAAGTAGAAGTACTCAGATCTTGTACTTAGTAAAAGTAGAAGTACCAGA
>NW_011362259.1:0-4468 GCF_000735185.1 Notothenia coriiceps
CTTCTTAACACTTGAATACTGTGTAATATATTTGAACATATATATTTAAGAAGTTTTATTTGTGGCCGTATTTCATTTTACTTTTTTAATTTGCTGAGGGCCGATTCAAAATGGTCCGCGGGCCGCATTTGGCCCCCGTGCCGTAGTTTGGACACCCCTGCTCTACATGTATGTCTGCTGGATGGAGCAGCTTCTGGAAATATCTTGATGTTTTTTTGGCTTCCTATCAAATACACAGCTGAATAATAAAGAGTCATCACAACAGTGTGAATCATATTGCAATTGCAGTTTCAGTTCAAATAATTTAAATTTAAATTTCAATTCATGCAGCCCTATATGTAACCCTGCCTGGACATCACAAACAAAGTAAATCAGGTTTGGTGCAGCAGGTTTTCAGGAGGCTTTCTGACCTCAAAGTCCTGGTCCGAGAGGTATATCTCCAGCCGGAGGGGGTCCACTCCTTCAGGGAGGGGCCGGGCCTGCAGCTGGGCGAGGGGGAAGGTGTTCTGACAGAGCCGCGCCAACACGTCCTCCACCAGGATGATCTGGTGACACACCTCCGCCTCCTGCAGGCACAAATCACTGCATCAAGTCCTTTCAAAGTCAAAGTCAACTTCATTGTCAATCTTTCAGTTTGTGTTGGACAGACAGAGAGATCCAAATACCGCTTCCCACGAATACAAAAATATATAAAGATATGTATGCAAATATGTATATGCCTATATATACACAATCAAAGACACATTTATACATATGCACACATTGAGATAAAAGCACAACAATCAATATATACAAAATAACAGTCACTTATTTTACATTTACTTACATTAGTGCAAGATTGTCCATTGAAGCGTAAAAAGTGTCTGGTGTTGGATTTGATTTGAATGCATTATGTTATATTCAGAGGTGGAGGAAGTACTCAGATCTTTAATTTAAGTAAATATATTTATAGCACAGTTTAGAAAAATCCCTGCTTTCATTATTTTAATTAAAGAGGAAATATTGTTCAGGTTCATATTAGTATTTTGTGCCTCTACTGTCTCCATGCTTTAATGTTCAAAAAGCTCTTTATTTGTCTCATACTGCCTGTGCTGCAGCACCTCTTTTCACCCTCTGTCTGAAACCAGAGCCAGAGAGAGTGTGTGGGAGAGAAACTCCCTTTGGAGGGAAATTTGGGATCTTAGCCTTTGGAGAGCTTTTCCATGCACACAAACCTATAACACACTACAGGAAAGGGAAAATATACAATAATAGGGCCTCTTTAAATACAGTTGCAAATACAATTGCTTCAAAAGATACCTTAAATACCAACAAAAAACACAACGTATTGTGCAGAATGGGCACTGCCGCAGGAAGTCTCCCTCACTTGTTTTTGTAGACACACACTTGTACGTGTGTGTGTGTGTGTGTGTGTGTGTGTGTGTGTGTGTGTGTGTGTGTGTGTGTGTGTGTGTGTGTGTGTGTGTGTGTGTGTACCCTCTCTGTGATCTCGGCCACATCCTCTCGGTGCTCCCAGCTGGGGAACATGTTGGTGAAGGTGAGTGGCTCCAGTCCGGCGTGGATCAGATACGACTTCTGAGGCTTCTTCTCGTTCTTCTCTGCAGGAAGGGAAAACACTTCAGTACAAACCATGAACGAATGCTTGACAGAGGATTAACAAACAATCAAAAAACAACACAAACACGCACATCCAAAAGTAATGAGAGTGACTGTAGCCCTGCACATTTCATATGAGGGATTTGAAGTATAGAAACTCAATATCATAATCTATGATATCTCGTTCACACAGCATTTATTTCATTGACTTTCTTACCTTTGCAGTACTGCAGCACCGTCTCCATGGCGCACTTTCTGTCGGCATCCCAGCGGAAACGAGCCGAGCCGGTGCTCTCGCTGTCCTGCGGCCACCAGCCCTGCCACAGGTACACCTCGTGGAGGTTATCCACCAGGAACAGCGCTGTCAGGGAGAGGAACGGGTTTATTCCTGCATGATATCTGTCAGCACAAGACATGGTCACACCACACAAAAATCACGTCTCCACCGCTAAGCTAAAGACGGCTAATTATCGGCGGGATGACGTTTAGCAGGCTCATCTAGTCACTTGTTGGCAAATGCCATCTTTAGATTATTCACTGTCACAAATCTTAACTTTGAAGCTCGTTCACTTTATTTAAACTTCCTCTCGAGGGGATCTACTGTAGATGTTCTAAGTCTTATTTGCTGTTGATATATGTCTGCCAAAATTGGTCCTCAATCAATTATTTCTACATTGTATGTATGTTTTTTTAATTTGCAATACGCCCAAAAGGAGAACTTAGTTCATGAGAACTTTCCCCCCCTTTTCAGTCCCTGCTAGAGAGGTGGTACTTTCCTGGGGAGAAAAACATTTCCAAATTCTGATTGGCTGGGCGAATTGCAAACCATGCCCCGTAAAACTCTGAAAAGTTTTGTGAAGCCGCCATCGTATTTGCTGGCATTAGCATCATTAGCATTAGCCCCGCGCACCAACAGAGAGAGAATAACTTATGGCAACACAACAAAAAACATGGGAGCGGTGGAGATGAGGAGGTGTCGGCGTTCTGGAAATTTACTCGGAAGGCTTCAGTAGAAGCTGCTGGGAGTCCCAGCAGCTTCTACTGAAGCCAGTCCCCAACTCCGGGGACTTCCGGCCGCGGACTTCGGGTGGCAGTATATGCCGTGAAGTTGTTTGTGGCCTGCCAGTAAACCCAAAGCAGAAGAAGAAGAAGTGATGTCAGCGGCTTCATTTGGGTAATCGTCCCTCAGGGAACTTATTCCGGTGTGAATGCGATCTGCTCTTAAGTTCCATGGGGGTACTAAGTGCTGGGAACTAAGTACGGCAAAGTACTTACGGTGTGAAAGCGGCTAATGAATATCAAAAAATAAATGTAAGACTTTTTAAGGATCCGCAGGGACCCTCTCTTATCTTCTTATCTTAACTCCATCCCTGTTTTCAAGTTGGTTTGTGTGCAGGCTCACCAGGTTGCTGTGGAGCGTTGTACAGGTCTTCCTGCAGGAAGGGCAGCGAGCTGACCAGCTGTGGAGCTCTGGACAGGTGGAAGAACTCATTCGCCACAAACTCTCCAGATGTGCTGCTCAGCTGGAAAAGCCTCGGGGTGAAGTTGAATTTACCCGGGTCTGAAAAGGGAAATCAAAAAACCAACATCAAGATAAATCTTTTTAAGTTATCCATTCCCCTGTTGTTTAATGTTGCCCTAAAAAAAGTGTTTTTAGGGTAGGCGATTTGAGACTTTTGGCTTTTATTGTAAAAAAAATGTATAAATAAAAGCCGTTAATCTCAGAAAAGGAAATTAAAACAACAACTATTTTTTCCATAATGATACAATATGTTAAGTGCACTATTTTAAATAGCATCCAGCCAGATTGGAGGCCTTTTAAATTGTTTAATTTCAACCTCCATAACTTGAATTGGCCAAATGTAAGTTTCAAAATGTATGATCAATTCAATTTATGTCAAAATAGAACTGTTCTAGCTGTGTTTGAGCTGAGAGTGAATCTACAAGTGTATATTATTAAGTAATCAGAGTATGCAGGCACCTTGTAGCATGCAGTCGTAGGCCTTCCTGTCTTTTCTCCCCAGAGCCTCCCAGAAGCCCTGAGGCTCCGCCCCCTCGTCACACTCATGGATCGTCACCTTGCTGCTGCTGTGAAGCCCCGCCTCCAGAGGACACCTGAGGAATGAGAAACACAATATAATCTATGCACAAGAAAATGTAATGATGTTTGAACTAAAAACATCCACCGACCAGTTGTGATAATTATAACCCTCTAAGCCTACAAAGACAGAGGAGCACATGGACATCGTTTCATATTTTTGCCAAATGCCTTCAGACAGTATCAAGTGTTATACATTATATGATTCTGGAAAACCTCCTCCTTCTCTCTAGTGCAGTGTAAAGTCACCATCTCTCCTTAGTGTTAGTAAAACATATTTCACATACGATATGATTTACGATATTGGAAGGATTGATAATTTTTGCATTATTATTCTCATTATCATTGAATGATATGTTTAAAGTGATCATAGTGGGATTTTAAAGAGGACCTGTACAAAACAAAGATATTTTATTAAGTGCGTAGGGTACATTGTGAAGGCTGGGACATCTATGCAGTTCATTCAGAATAATATTTACAAATATTGTAGCTCATAGTAGCCCATTACATTGCGATTAATTGGTCATCCCAACAGGCGATTGGATATTGTTCTGAGCGACCTTGAAGCCGTTGTGGCTGTAAATGCTTTGGCTAACTGTTGAATGACTGTGTTGTGATTGTGTGTTTTAAAATGGTCTGTAACTGTGCTGTTACCATTCTTGGGCCAGGACTCGCTTGATTTTTTTATCTCAATGAGACCTATCCTGGTTAAATAAATGTACAATTAAATACAAATAAATAAACTGAACAACTCACTGTTCTTTGATCTTGTGA
>NW_011362260.1:0-3483 GCF_000735185.1 Notothenia coriiceps
AAAATAAAAAATAAAAATATTTTTTTTTTGGAAATATATTTTTTTATGAATTTTTAATGACAATCAAACATGTGGGAAGAGGGGGGCGGCGCCCCTAGCGCCCCTATGGACCGGCCGCCACTGCATGCTATATTTGAATAATATATTGTAGGGCCATACCTATACTACTGTACGACGCTGAAGTTGGCTTCCGATTCAGAGCATCCGATTTGGCATTTAAGGGGAAAGTTAAGGGACATTTAATTTACAGCGCTGAGCGAACAATCCTCCGTGTTTGAACCTCTTAAATCGCTGCATAGCCGATTTATTTGGACTAGATTATCCCAGAGAGTCTAAAGATTATTTATAACCCAGTTTGAGATTTGTGAAGCCTTTATTCTATTTGTGAAAATACAAAAAAGGGAGATTTCAGTGCTTTTTTCACATGTAGACCACATTAGACCAGGTCCTGATCTAAAACCACTATACCTAGACTCATCAAATCTGGACTGGATTATCCCAGAAAGGCTAAAGATTCTTTATAACACAGTTTCAGATTTGTGAAACCTTTATTCTATTTGTGAAAATACAAACAAGGGAGATTTCAGTGCTTTTTTCGCATCTTGACCACATTAGATCAGGTTCTGATCTAAAACCACTATACCTAGACTCATCAAATCTGGACTGGATTATCCCAGAGAGGCTAAAGACAATAAGACGTATGACTTATGTTAGATTTGAGTGGTTCAAAATTCGGGTCGTGATTCATTGTCAAAGGGTAAAGTGGGTACCGAGGCGGGGCCTGACCAATTGAGAACCACTGCCAAAGACTGTATAACATAGGTTCAAAGTGTGGCTGCAAAGCGTTGATTGTGCTTTAAAGGGGTACACGTTACACACACGGGTGGTTAACCGTGACTTTGTTTTGTTTTTTGTTATTTAGTTTTTCCCAGTTTCACACACAAGGTTGTAAATAACCAACATATTATTGCCCTTTATATATTAAGATATTAAAGATTAAATAAAAAAAACATATTTTGTTATTGATCCTATACACACAGTTAAATGACATAGTGTTCATTACAAGTAGTTAGCCTTTTTCTTAGTGTGACACAAGGTGGTTTGTCTGTAACCATATTTACATGTCAACCATCTATAGGAGGAAATGGAGCAGATCGCCACATGGTTACAGGAGGAGGGACTCGCTCCTGTCTCCTCAAAGGAGGCTCAGCTGTGTTTGCTGTGGAGTGCCCTCCAGCGCACCAGAAGCCATCTGAACAGTGTGACATGGGACCTGGACACGCAGCGCTCACAGCACTTAGCAGAGATGGCAGAGGTATGTAATCACTGCTGCTTTACTAGTGACATCAGAAACTGCCAATAAGAGCAAGATTTAGTGAATTTCTGCGTCTGCTTCGGTCCATTTGTAAGGTACGCAAGTCCTTGGAGCAGATCCGATTCTTTACAGATCACAAAGATGTTTTGGCGCTTGAGATACAAGATGAAAATGATCTCCTCAAGGACCAGATGCAACGCCTAGTATCCCTTCAAGGTTTGACAGTTTTACCATAAATAAACATATTCAAGTGTAAGTGACCACATTCAAACTTCCAAACATTCAATCTGCACTATGACATAGTATTTCTAATTTGTTGTATGGTATTTTTCAAGAGGCTAATCGTTCAAATTCTTAGATTATACTGCAGTGCAGGTATAAAAAATGTGAAGGCTTTCTACTTATGTCTTTACAATATAATTTACACGTTTTTTCAGTAACACAAGCCATGTTAACTTACCTATCTTGTTTGGCAATTGTTGAAATGTCAATCTTCAGGTTCTGGGCTGTGTCATCAGCTTTGTTGTCTTTGTTGTTTGACTGTTTGGGAGACAGTCCAAGGTGGTCCCATAAAAAGCTAATATTTCTGGGAAAATATGTACTTAAAAATATATATTTGTCGTGACAGGCTAACATGGTGGGAGCTGATGAGGCAACAAGAAAAAGGACCCAAATTCAGATAGAGAGGAAGATATCTGGGATTTTTTGATAAAGTGAAAGTAGGCCTATGTACTGACATGAGTATAATGTCCACTCAAAAGAAAAAGAGAGCCCAAAGGTAACAGAAATTGGGCAGGGGATAAATAGTGCAGGCAGAAGGGTACATATTCAGAGTCAGTTTCCAGGTAACAGAATACTTGCAGGGTTCAGGGTCTGGAAGGCAACAGCATGACTCAAAATGAACAATCTGCAGGGGAATTCTTCTTCTTCATCTCTTGCTTTTGGCGGATTGCAAACAACTTAAAAGGTGCATACCGCCACCTACTTTACATGAGTATGAATCATCACATCATTCCAACTCTTTAACCTATGCTCTAATCAAAATTAAATTAAAATAAATCAATAAAACCATGAAATAAATAAAACAAAAAACAAATCTATGTTCTTTCCTGACCTAATGTTAAATTATTTTTCCTACCCCAGTTTCACTCAAGAATTTAAACAGTGCCTTTCTGGTAGCTCTTACTCCCTCTTCTTTTGTTCCCAAAACACCAACCACACTCCACTCCCTCTCTGCCTCTAAGACTTTAGCCTTTAATTGTTCTCTTTCCGCTTTATAGATGTCACAATTTAACAGTATATGTTCTACATCTTCTTTTACTGCACAGTTCCCACACTTGTTACTGTTACTTTCCCCCATGATATACAGCGTACTATTCAAAGCCGTGTGATTTATTCGGAGTCTAGCCATCATGATTTCCTCCCTTCTGTTTCTTTCTTTATGAATATTAATTGTAATTGTATTTTGTACTTTGTGATAGTCCTTGCCTTTCTGGTCTTTCTCCCACCTTTTCTGCCAGATCTCCATCCCTTTCTTCTTAATGACTGCTTTTCCTTTTCCTTTACCAAGTTGAACTGGTAGTGTTATTTGCTTTTGTAGTGCAGTTTTTGCTAATCTATCAGCACACTCGTTCCCTTTCACCCCCTCATGTGCAGGCACCCAGCAGAACTGCAGATCTATACCGCCTCTGTGCAGTCTTAACAGGCTATGATTCAGTTCTATGAGAATGTCTTCTCTGGTAGTTGTTGTTGATTGTATGCTTTGTAATATTGACAATGAATCTGTACATATAACCACCCTATCTGGTCTGACCTCTTCAACCCACTGCAATCCTATTATTACAGCAAGCATTTCTGCTGTATACACTGATAATTGATCAGATGTTCTTTTTAAAATAGATATTTTAAAGTCTGGGATGTATATGCCAACTCCAACACGCTCTTCCTTGTTCTTAGAGCCATCTGTATAAATTTGTAGGTAATTGTAGTACTTTTCGTTCAGATACATAGTTTTAATTCCCACTTCATTTATTTGCCACTCTTTTTTCCTTTCTATGATATTCATATCTATGTTAGCTTCTGGGAACAGCCATGGGGGAACACTGCTAAATGGAGTTGCTTTGGTAAACGGGATATTCTCCACTCCATATGCCCTCGTTCTTTCCTTA
>NW_011362261.1:0-458 GCF_000735185.1 Notothenia coriiceps
TATTTTAAATAAAAAGTAAAAGACAGAGGTCACTTCAGCCATTAAAAAAGTACCTCTCTCAGACACAACAACACTTCGCATAGTGGAACTACTTTCAAAGGATGTGTCGGGGAAGCTTTTGGAAAACCTTCCAAAAGCAGAGTTTATATCAATCGCTGTGGACGAATCAACTGACTGTACTGATATGGCCCAGCTGTACATCTATGTGAGGTTTTTCGATGGAGTTCGCTTTAGGGAAGAACTTCTAGTCTCGTTTTTTAACGAACGTCGACTGGATTTAACAAAAGTGTGCCTGTTGGTCACTGATGGCGCTCCAGCTATGATCGGCAGAGTGCAGGGGCTGGTGGCACGTCTATCTGGTGGCACGTCCATCTGCCATAGCCCCACACATGCAGTATTCATCAATCTGTGTTGTGTGCAAAGCTCAGTGGTGATTTGAAAAACACCATGGACACTGT
>NW_011362262.1:0-2429 GCF_000735185.1 Notothenia coriiceps
GCTCGGCGGGAACATTAGGCGAGGAGCAGCGGGGGGGCCGGCGTTTCATTAGGGAGCTCTACTCCGCCTTTATTATCCGGATTTGGAGTTTTATGGTTATCATTATTTGCAATATAATTATTATACGCATATATCTGCTCCTCAGCTGTTTGGGTTTGGGACACTGGGACATGGCGTCTGAAATAATGCTTTCTGAGGTGATCTGTACAAGGTTAGCCATTTGTCCCCCTGTGTGTGTGTGTGTGTGTGTGTGTGAGTGTGTGTGTGTGTGTGTGTGTGTGTGTGTGTGTGTGTGTGTGTGTGTGTGTGTGTGTGTGTGTGTGTGTGTGTGTGTGTGCTCAGACTGTGGTTGTGCTGTCTTCTGGTCCTGCGGCCTCAGCTGGTGGAGCATCAGAGGTGGTGATGGGGGGGCGGCTGGCGTTGGTGAGGCAGCGCTGGGTGATCTCTGACTGAAGCCTGGTCTGAGTCTCCAACAGAAACTCATCCTGTGGATTACACAATCACAACCATCACCACCAGGAAAAGGCCTGCAGGAAACAACCATATGTTTTTAATTGAGTCCTCAAACCATGAAGTGAGTCAGCATTTTACCACTTCCTGTTCCCTTGTCTCAAATTCAATGATTTTCTCAACAAGTTTGTGTCATGAAATAACGTCTATGGTTAACGCAAGTTTAAGAGATTTTAACATTTTGTTCTAAAACATAATATACGTCAGTAAATACCTCACTGGTGAATGTCCATAGCGTCCATGTTTCATAAAGAATTGCAACATTTTGACAAAATAAACTACTAAACATCCTCACATCAACACGAGTCGGTCTTAAGCTAGCGGTAGAGATGTGCAGCATTTATGTATATTTATATCTTAACCAATTGCATTTACACTTCTAAAATCATAAAGTGGTGTTAATATGTGGAGATTATCCTGCTGAACAAAACATATTCTTGCAACAGATCTTATTTTCTGCCATGTTCCGAAATCCAATGGAAAAATCCCATCGTTTTTTTCGGGGGAGCCCTTGTGGTGCTAAATTCTGGCTCGGCCTACAAAGATATGTCAACTTTGCACCAGTTGCGTAGGCAGACATTTACTTTAGGGCGGGCCTGTATAACATAGGGTGGATCAGCTTTTTCCAGGGGGAAAAATGACTTTAAGGTAGGCCTGGCCTATAATAATAATAATAATGCCCAATGCCAAGCATCGTTGTAGCATTTCCCTCCGAATAATGGTCGAAGACTTGACTGATGATATGAATTGATTGAAATCTCCAATATCAACGTAAGAGCTATAAAGACACAATAATAACAAATACATTTAGGCTCCATCCGTATTAAAATCTCTTTAGCATACTACCAAAAGACAGACAGACATACAAAACAGCATAGCCTACAAACGAATTAGCACAAAACCTACATGTTTATATTATAGTTAATACCAACCTTGTGCCTCTTCGGGGGGTGCTAAACTTAAACATAAACTTTATCCTTTACTATCTCCGTCTTTTATGTAGATATTACTTTTCTCCGTTAATCTCCGCTCCTTTTCTCCGTCACGTTGTGTCCATAGCAACAACAACTTCCTGTCAACAGCGTAAACTCACCTTCAAAATAAAGGCATCTAAATAAAACAGGAAGTGAACCTAAATTACATTTAAGACATACCACTGCAACGAAAGTAACAAAAACAATGTAATATCCTTTTCAGTTTCACAGAAAACAAATTGGGTTATTTACAATCTGTTGTGTTCTGATATACTCCTGCCAATAGTGGGCGCAGTGTAACCAGAGTAACATACAATGTTGAGAGAATAAGTGTATGCCCGGGAGTTGATGCTGTGGCGGGGAAGCATGAAAGAACAGTAAAGAGCTTAGTACCCGTATCCTCTGTCCCTTGCTTCATTAATGTCTTTTTTACTAATACACAACAAATTGGCGACGAGGATGGCCATGGCTTCTACTCCTTTATCTCCCACCTTTCTTCAGTGTCCGGGAGAACCTACTATTCCAGTTGGAACATGGATAAAACTGTTCAAAAACTATCTGCTAGTGATCGACGTGGAAGGAGCCAAGTGGCCGGATACCCGTATACATGCTACGCTGCTACACAGAGTCGGAACCGAAGCGCAGAGGATTTTCTACACATTGACTGAAACGGGAAGTACATACAACCATGCCGTGACTGCACAACGGGCGCATTTCGTGCCGAAGGTAAACATCATTGCGGAGAGACACAAGTTCCGCCAACGAGCCCAGAGACACGATGAAACAATTGCACAGTGTGTCTCTGCGCCACGTGAAATGATCGTTTCGTGTGAATTTGGAAATGCAGAACAGGATATGCTGCGTGATCAGATTGTGGAAAAAGCCTACAGTGGACGCATACGTGAACGCTTGCTGCTAGAAGACAAACTGACACTGGATAAAGCC
>NW_011362263.1:0-1347 GCF_000735185.1 Notothenia coriiceps
GTTTCTAACTTGCAATATCATTATTTCCGCTCTCTTCACTCCAGAAGAGCGATCTCCCTGTGTCTCTCTCATAGACTGGTCTCTCTGTGTACGGGGGGCGGGGCCGAACAGACATGCTGCAGCGGACACAGAGATCTGCCGGGGACGGAGCATTCAGAGAGTATAGAGACACATTTTGACCACAATTTGAGTTTTCATCGACTAAAACTAGACTAAAACTACGAAGGATAGGAATGACTAAAATGTGACTAAAACTAATAACCATTTTCGTCTAAAGACTAAGACTAAGACTAAATCAAAAACAGCTGCCAAAATTAACACTGATACATACAGTATATGAAATACTTGAGTTTTTACCAAAGGCCATCAAAGGTTCCCACTGGAGATACCAGCACTCTTTTCCTATATCAGGCACCAAAAGAAAGTAACTCTGAGCTTTTGTCCAGCCTTGTTATCGCTCGTATTCAAATGCTGCAGCCTCTAAGGAGAAGAGACATCCTTGAGTCCGACTGATGTTTGTCTAACCTGCAAGGCTGACGTTCTAGCTGTCCATTCAAATTGCCGAGGCTGGTATACCAACATCACTAACCTCCCCTTCCCGTGATAACATCAAGGGCTTTCCCCCCCCCGCAAGATACCAGAGGGAAAAGAAGTCGGCGATGGTTGTGGGGGACGGACATGGAGGCAAATACAAAATAATTCCCTCTGAAATGCCAGAATCAATCAGTCTCCTTTGGATGCGCGTTAACAAGCAACCATCAGGCACGAGGCTCTGCTTTATAAAAAAAGGAAGGGGTAAGGGGGTGGGAGGTAAGGCGTTTCAGGTCAGGGAGAGAAAAAAGAAGGGCTGTAAGGCTCTGCTATACAGCGGGGGGTTACCTGGTAATTGGGATAGGGAAGTAGTTAAAGGTATTTCAGCGGGGATGGAGGGCTTTCTGAGGAAATAAAGGTTGGACGAAGCAGGGGAACACGGGGGAAATAGGCAAAGCAAGAGGGAAGAGAAGGGGAAAGGGCACAAGTGGGGCGTGACGAAGGCTGCTGGTTTGGATGCATGCAGAGAGCGACTTGATGGAAAATTGAGAGGGTGAGGTTGTTGGCAACAGGGGGGAGTAAGAGTGGAACAACGTAGGGGGAGCAATTTCATCAAGGTGAGATAGTAGTTACTTTGTGTGCAACCAAAACTAATAAGGGGGAGGGGACTGTGGCGGCAATTCAAGGTATAGATTGGAAGTGGTGAAGTGTTTGGGGGGAAGAAAAAAAGATGAGATGGTAGGCTCGGGGAGAGGAAGATTGCAGGGTTTGTGAGTTAGATTTTGCAATGTAATCACAGGGAGGGAAAGTGGAGGA
>NW_011362264.1:0-5670 GCF_000735185.1 Notothenia coriiceps
ATTGATGCCATCCAACCATCCATCCATCCAATCATCCATCCAATCATCCATCCATCCAATCATCCATCTATTCAATCATTAATTCATCCATCCATCCAATCATCCATAGAATCATCCATCCATCCGATAATTCATCCATCCAATCATCCATCCATTCAATCATTAATTCATCTATCCATCCAATCATCCATCCAATCATCCATCCATCCATCCATTCATCCATCCATTCATCTATCCAATCATTAATCCATCCATCCAATCATCCATCCATCCATCCAATCATCCATCCATCCATCCAATCATCCATCCATCCATCCAATCATCCATCCGTCCATCCATTAATCCGTCCATCCAATCATCCATTCAATCATCCACCCATCCATCCGATAATTCATCCATCCCATCATCCATCCATCCATCCATCCGTTCATCTATCCAATCATCAATCCATCCAATCATTAATCCATCCATCATCCATCCAACCATCCAATCATCCATCCGTCCATCCATTCAATCATCCATCCATCCGATAATTCATCCATCCAATCATTAATCCATCCATCCAATCATCCATCCAACCAATCATCCATCCAATCATTCATCCAATAATTCATCCATCCAATCATTATTCCATCCACCCAATCATTCATCCATCCATTCATCTATCCAATCATTCACCGGTCCAATCATCCATCCATTCATCTATCCATCCATCCAATCATTTGTCCATCCATCAATCATTCATTCATCCATCCAATCATGCATCCATTCATCCATCCAATCATTAATCCATCCATCCTTCCAATCATTCATCCAATCATCCATCCATTCATCCATCCAATCATTAATCCATGCATCCATCCATTCATGAATCCATCCATCCATCCATCCATTGGTCAGTCTTTGATAATCTGTATGGAATGTGAGTAAAACACAGTATAGACAGATACAACGCAATATATAAAAAGACTGAAAAGCTGCCAGCTAGACTGCACTTGTGGAGTCAATGATGTGATGGTTATGAGAGGATAATGATATAAGTGAGATGATAATGACAGCTATAATCATCATATAGCAGCACTTCAACAAAATCGTTAGCGTGAGAGTTAACTGTATCTATAGTACATTCCTCTGTAGAGTCACGGTGACAGGATTATAAAAATGACAGGATCATTACCGTGTGTCGATTTGGATAGTCAGTCAGTACGTGCATCGTGACACCTCATTTGTTATACGGCTGTTGGAGCAGCAGAAACAGTCCTAGATCAGATTTTATGACCAAGCATTCTCCCAAAGCTAACATCAGCAAAAAACTTCAGCGAGTTATTCCAGCATGTTTTCCTCGCAAACGTCAATTCCTCAGGCATGTCATGCAGTGTTATTACTGGAAATCAAATCTCGGCAGCTTTATGATTATTGTAATGCCACATGTCATAAAAAAGCAAACTACTTTCCACTGGTGATATAAACCTTTTAATTAAATATGGTATCTACAATGGAGCAATGCATCACTATACACTTTGTTGCTCTGAAGGTTTTGACTTGCAGGCAACACAGCCATAATTGTACAGCCGACAGTACCTTTCAAACATCTCAACAAAAAATCTGTCAGAGGCCCATTAACATGGCACTGCTGCCGTGTACAGGAGCAGCTATTCTTAGCGGATCAGGAGTCAGTGAGGTCATGCCATGAAAGCAGAATCACCTGAGAGCCACAGCTGTGTTGGGGCTGGCGGGCTTCCTTCTGCACGGCAGAACAAACAGCAGCATATGAAAAGAAAAGCCTCACTTCAATTATGCATGTGTTCAAATGAGGAGTGCAGTGTGGGCTGCTTTGTGTGCATATGCAGAGACAGTAAACTGGATCTCTGCATAGTGTCTTCAAAGATCTTAGTCAAGCTTTCCTTAGATGTTATGTCAACCTAGAAGGAAATATGGAAGATTATCCTGACATAGGTGCTGTTTGGTTTAATATGGAATAGGAAAACAAAATAACACTCTCTTCATACAATGAAAAAACTGAAATGTTTAGCTAAATTAAGCGTATTATGTCAATACATTTCACATAACTGTATTAGGTTGGTTATAAGCAATAATATTAAAGGTCCCCTATTAGGCACAATCCACTTTTTCCTTGCTTTTACAAATATATTTTGGTTGTGCAACCATTAGCTAATCACCAACCAAGGTAACACCCCCCATCTTATCGCCTGAATCTCCTCCTAGAGCACCATTATGTTATTTTAACCAATTACTTCTCATAGGGGCGTGGCCAGCAGCAGCTCATTAGCATTTAAAGCTACAGACACAGAATCAGCACTTTTGGAACAGGGCTGAAACAGAGGGGTTTATGGGATGCTACAATTATCTGTTCGGTGTTTCAGCCTAATACTTGAGAGACATGATTGGTATAACTGAGACCCATAATATATTGTTTGCAAAGCGTGTAATAGGTGACCTTTAATGTTAAATAGGTTGAATATAATATAATTGCTTATAACTAACCTAACACAGTTATGTGACATTTGTTGACATAATTAATTTATATAAAGTCAACGTTTCAGTTTTTTCAGTGTAGTACATGACATGATATTCATATTTTTTAATGACAATTAGAGTTGTGACATGAAATTAAGTGCAAAACAAAGAACTTGAGGTTGGGATTTTTCTTCAACCTATCTTTCAATCTTGTACTGCACCCTTTTCAACATTTGTTTTTACTTTGTAGCAACAATCATTATATTAAAACTAGATGAAGTTGTTGTAATGTTCATTATTAAAGTGTCCATTCACATACTGATGGTTGAGGTAGCACCTTCACCACCTGTGGAGTCTGCACACTTGCAAAACAATTGAATAGAATATATTAATCACTAGATACCACCAAAAGACTTGACAGTATTCTTTCATGTAAAAAAAAGTGGTGTCTCTTAGCCCCTCTCTGCAAGGAAAACGTGATTATTTGGACTAAAAAAGTAGGTTGGATTTGCTTCCAAATGTGGAAATTGTGATCATTAAAAGTATTTTGTACAGAAATACAGTAAATATGGCTATTTAGCTATATTCCCTCCCACAGTAATTACAGTATGTTGAGAAAAGTCAAACAATTATGGGATTTTATAGTGCGCAGACTTTATAATTATATAAGTTTACGTTTATATAAATACAAGTACTTTATTATCCTATGAATCAATAGATGCATATGTTTACTTGTTGATTCTTTGCAGGAGTCATAACTGAATGACCCGCAGAGAGCATTTATTTGGCGTTGAGCTCAGATCTGTGTTTCACACCACAGATCTTGTCTCTACCTGTACTCATCTGTGAGTGTATAAACGACCGTGATGGAACTCAATTTCCAAGCAATTCTCTTTAATAGCGGTCAGTTAAATAACATCTGATATAATTCCTGTACTGACCTCATTATAGTTGGTTTTCCTGGCTCATTTCGATGGTCCACGCTCAATAAAACATGTTGCCTCAAGTTTTATAAGCAAACTCAGATGAGCAGTGTGAAGTATAAGTTTCTAAAGAAAATATTGAACATTGTCATTACACCAGGCAGCTTTGTGTAAATATCTGCAGCGTGCTTAAGTTGGAAGATTAAGTCGTGAGAGATGTTTTACTTCAGTGGTTATACCCAGAGGCATGTGCTGTGTAAACACACCCACAGTGTCCCTCACCTCTTTATTTGATGATTGCCAGACATTTGATGTGGATCCACTCATGCTTGTAGACACAGCCTCGGACTGATGAAGTGAGGGTGTTTTGACAGACTCATAATATATCTCTCTGTAGTGCTCGGCAGTGCACATCAACAATAAACATGCCCCGGTGCCTGTTGAAAGCTATTTTACAGCTTTAGATTTTTTCTAATACATTTTGTGAGAAAATACATGATTTTCAACACTCTGCTGTCTGGAAAGAGGACTTTGTTATTGGACCTTGGTTTGTCCTGAGCTGTGACCTTGCAGTGGAGGGAAGGTCAGACATGCTGAGAGTGCTGAGTCATCACCACACTTATTATGAAGGCAGAATTGGTACTCAGATCCTATACTTTAGTAAAAGTACAAATATAATATTCCTAAAATACTCCTTTACATGTAAAAGTATTCATTATGCACAATATCTCTTTCAAAAGTATTATATTCTTATGTAATATTAAACACTATGTTTGCATTACTTAAAAATACATGTCAGAGAATTGTTATTGTCATGTTTAGCCCATTTAAGATACTCTTGAAAATACTGGCTATATTTGCAGTAGAGTATTGCATCTTTTGGTAAGCATATTGTGTGCTTTTATATATTAGAAGTAACAACGAGTGCTAAAAAAATAATTGGAGTAAAAGGTGTTATGGTTGCCCCTGAAATGTGGTGTGATATAAGATAAAGCAGCATCAAATAGAAATACTCAAGTGAAATACAAATATGTCAAAATAGTAGATAAGTACAGTACTTGTGTTATTTTACTTTGTTAGACTCCACTACTGCATGAAGGCTGGTGTTTATTTCTATAATGCATAATGGATACACAGTGAATTATTTACTGGTAGAAATATGTTTCCTGAAAAGGTCATCGTTCACTTGAGGTGAAATATCATTTTGTCCACATTAATGGGTGAATGAAGGGGACAAAATAACCATATTGTGATCAGCATTACAAAAAAGACTTTCTTTAATATTAAGACTGACCTCATCATTCCTGACTTTGATCATATTGTAACGATTTTTTATAAACATTCTTCAGTAAAACACTGAAAAACTAAAACATTGACTTCAACAGTATTAGGTTAGTTGAAAGAAAGAATATTAAGTTTAACCTATTTAAACGTAATATTATTGCTTTCAATAGGAATAGGAAACGAAGACTCCAGATTATGATGCCATAAATCTGCTAAGTGGCTTTTTTTCCTAGGTAATGGAAGGGTTGATTTATGCTGACATAATTGCCAATAGCGTAAACTACTTGAAGAACCTGAAGGTCACTAAATCTTGCATGAAACCATTAAGCATCTCTCAGCATTCATGCCTCTGCACTCATTCAGCAAATAGGAGGAGACGAGAGGAACATGGAACTGTCCCTAACCCATAAAAATAACATTACATGCTATCATTGGTTTAACCCTCCCGTTATCCTCAGATTTACTTTAGACCCTTTATCCTCTGTGGTCAATTTGACCCCAGTAGTTTAAAACTCAAGACAATTATCATATTCCACATGTTAACCAACATGTATGTCTCTGGTGCTTTAAGCATCTTAGTTGACTACCTAAATAACCATTTAAATAAAATATTACCCCAACCTTCCCCCCTACAGACCCCTTTATACATCCAGAAATCCTATTATGTGACTATCGAAAAATAAATATATATATAAATCACCATAAAATCTCATTGACTGAAATAAAATGTTAAAGTAAGATCTTTTTTATGTTGTTAAAGGACCAATAACTAAAGCAGAGGGTAGGCTTTTTTTTACAATGATACATTTGCATAGTCACCTCAATATCATCCTACACAATCAACACAAATATGTGTATAATATTGAAATTTGTATGTTTTCTACTACTAAAACAGCCTGGGGTCAAATTGATCCCAAGGAACACAGATGCGTACAGGATATTTAAAAAAGATCTTCATGTTCATCTTATGTTTACCCATTAGTCC
>NW_011362265.1:0-2454 GCF_000735185.1 Notothenia coriiceps
CTGAGAAGGCCAAGGTGTTCGGGGCGTCCGACTTCGTGAACCCCAAGGATCACAGTAAACCCATCAGCCAAGTTCTGTCTGAGATGACTGACGGGGGAGTGGACTTCTCCCTGGAATGTGTCGGGAATGTGGGAGTCATGGTGAGACGATAACTCATTACATTAAAGTTTCTTTCAGAAAAACAAGTTTGACCTTATATTTTTCCCGATCTAGCGCAGTGCCTTGGAGTCTTGTGTGAAAGGTTGGGGTGTCAGTGTGATTGTTGGCTTGAATGACATGGAGGACATTTCTGCCCGACCCCTTATGCTCATTGCTGGACGCACATGGAAGGGCTCTACATTTGGAGGTGAGACAAATATGACATCACTAATGGTTCATTAATCTTTGCAAACTAAATATCTGTTCTGAAATTACCAAGCTATGTGTATCATAGATACAACCTTCTTATTTTAGATTGTGTGTGCATTTTGTGGCACAGGCTTTAAGGCTAAGGATGGCGTGGCAAAGATGGTTGAAGCCTACATGGACAAGAAGTTGAAGGTGGATGAGTTCATCACCCACAACATGACTTTGGATCAGGTCAATGATGCCATTGAACTGATGAAGCATGGCAAATGGTAGGTTTACACTCCAATACCTCCTCCACCATTTGTAACCCAAAAACCACACAGGAAACCTCATGTGTTTCTCTTTTGCTCCACAGCATCCGGACGGTCCTCAACGTCTCTCCAAAATGAGACCACTTTGTTGCTTTTAATGACCCCCAAAGTAATAAAGAAACCCACCGTTTTACTTTTCAAAATCTCTGCATAATACTCTTACAAATAATATAATACACCTCATAGATTTTAGCCTGACCTTGAACACTCAGTAATGTTCAGGTGAATACAAGAAGATTGTGTAAATCATGAAGTGTTAATTAATAAAAACAATGTTCTAAACAGATGGAGTCTGTGGTTTGTGAAAACGTTTGTGTTCTACCCTCTATTACATTGTGAGTGTAATAGAGTGTTGTTGTCAGAGTAATTACATTTTTTCATCATACATACACTTACCCCGTGTCCTCCTTTGAGGAAAAAGCTGAATCCAAATAGGAGAATTATACGTAAAAAAATTAACTCATTCAATTGTACGTCCGTCAGTTTTGCATTCATCTCACGGAATGTTGTTGAGTATCTGTCTGCATAAAGTGAGACCTTAAATGTATACTGTACAGCCAATTAAATCTTCCAAAAAGCAGTGTTAATGATTATTTCTTCGACATCCTATACTATGACTTTTTTTAATGATTTTTTCTAAATAATATTATAAATCTGTCTTCTTCATACTAGACTTTGATTTGTTGTTTTTATTTTTGACATACTTAATTTTTTTGGCTCAGTCTTCTCTGTGTTTGCTTGTGATGTCCTTTGTGAGAGGTAATCCAAGGCCCAGTCTCTAATGGCGAGTTCACAATGGATGCGATGCAAAGACTGCCGATCGATCAGGCTAGGCTAACATGTAGCTGCTCCGTCCACACTCACTTAAGTCCTGAATGAAGAAATGACTGTATTCGCCATGCCGTAGACCATGGGTCGGCAACAGGCGGCCCGCCAGCAATAATATTTGGCCCGTAATTTTGAGAATAACATTTTTTTTTTATTAATTGAGATTGTCCGACAGTCGCACATATAGGCTATAATGTCCGAATAGAGAATCTACCTACACCTGAAGAATGCTTATTGTACTTATATCGATGTTGAGAATGAATGACACACAGCACAGGCACAATCAGGCAGCGGGGTGCACTGACGCTGATAGACGATCAATAGGTGGGCAGCGCGTGGTGCTGAAATAGCCAACATTCGGTGTGTGGTTTGAAAAAAATAACACCAGCTCACTAAATAATTCGAACGTAATAACAAAAAAATTAACAAAGTTCAGTCAAAACATTGACAACAAAATTGAAGAAGCCGCTTGATCATGGAGGGCGAGGAGTGGTGGTGCATATGCTCCTGAAACGACAGAGCAAACACGCTACATTAGGGATAATAATTACAATGAGCCATTCATTCAAAATATAAAAAATATAATTAGGCTATTAAATACAATTACGACAGGCTTGGTACTCACTTAATGTAAAAACTGACATCTCCCATCGGTCGCTATATTTTGGATATCTGGTGATATGGACGTCACTTTAATCCGCAGGCAGTTCTCAAGGTTTTTATGCGTCAATCAATTAGTCTCGTGCGTCTTTATCGCATTCATTGAAGAAAAGGATGACTCCCATGTATAGGTGGAAGGGAACATTGTGAGCACATAAAATTTGAGTCTCTTGATCGTGCTATACTCCTCTGAGCTTCCCACCCAAAAAGAAATTGAAAATCAATTAGCTCCATTTCTAATGCAGCCTCGTCTAAGGAGGGGATCATTTGTTTCGCCTGGGAGGTGAAGTCTCCACTTGGTCGGACT
>NW_011362266.1:0-2137 GCF_000735185.1 Notothenia coriiceps
TTGTGAAGGTTCATTTTCGTGTTGAATTCGTGTGTCAATTTTGCCCTTCGTAAGGCACTCGTGAGAGCATCTTGTCAAATCGTGAGGGCACCGATGATAACAAGATGCCCTCACGATTTGAGTTGCCCTCACGAGTGCCTTACGAAGTTGCCGCTCACGAAGTTGCTGCCTGAGAAACTCCACCGGCAGTCATACTTAGGCTTAAGATGCCCTCACGAATGTCCCGATATTGTTACGATCAGAGCCGAATTTGAACATTTCCTTTATCGTGTGTCCATCTGGTTGTTTTATTGCACAACAAAATCATGTAAACAGATTATGTAAATAACCCAATTTGTGTTCTGTGAAACTGAAAAGGATATAATATATTATTTTGAAGGCGAGGAAGTTGTTGTTGCTATGGAAACAACATGACGGAGAAAACTTAATATCTTCTACATATAAAGACGGAGAAAGTAAAGAACAAAGTCTGAAAATATCAGTACAGTATCATAGTACTTTAACATAATTGTTTGTGTTACTTTTGTTGCAGTTGTATTTCTTAAATGTAATGTAAATGTTGCCTTCGTGTGGTTCGGGGCCATCTTCGTGAGAAATTCACAATTCCATATTCGTGTGTCCATCGGGTGTCAATTTCGGGACAGTGTGACAGGGGCTTTACAGAATGTGTTCCTACGGGGATATTTAGGGCTCGCAGCTCCTTCCGAGGCACTGCAACAAACTTTATCACCGGTAGGAAAGGACACCGAAGCAGCAGAAAGCAAAAAGTGTGTGCGACATTAGCTTCCTGTTTCAGCGGTTTGAAATAGCTGCAGCGTCTGATTTACTGATATTGTTATGAAATGTTGCATCTGCAGGAGAAACTCAAATAGAGAGATTAGAGATACTCACACTTATATTAAGACACTCAGGATAAAAGCTACTGCAGCTAATTGGAATATTTTGCATGTGAGGCTAAGGGGCGGGACATCTCTGAGCGGGTGACCAATCACAAGAGAGCCAGCCAGCTCGTTTATTTACATGTGTTCGAATAATTGTCCAATTTCCTTATTTGTGTTTGTATTATTTATCCACATAAAAGCATGTGTCACACAGCATTGCAACCAATTAGACGCAAACATGTACCTATACCCCGATGTCGTATTTCTATCACCGCCGATAGATAAAGTGAATAAAGGTGTAAAGACTAGAAAATAAACATTAAAGTCAGTCGTGCGTGCCTGGATGAATGCAGATTGTAATCGATCCACCTGAGGCCGACAGCCAGATTTAAGCCGGTTTCAGTTTGATGTTGTCAACATGATTAGCCGCCCTCGAGTCCTTTGGGATGAATGCACTCCTAAACTTAAATAAATCTCACTTTAACAAATATTTCAGGGTCAGCGGTAGAGAGAAACCTGCTTTACAGACGTGCTACACATATCAAATCCTCCACAGCAGCAGATCTTATTTACTGTGAAGTGAATTTCCTCTCCGTTTGAGCAAATGCCAACTTCTGAATATGAATAGGTTCATCTGATGGAGATAAAAACCCGTTTCCTAGCCTGAATATTTGCATGTCAGCTGTTTGTACACACTTTGACGTCCCCGTGGTGCCCTCAGAGGAATGAGAGCTGCTTGTTAGTGTGTGTTTGTGAAGATGTGTGTGTGCAGAACAGATAACGGCTCCTTCAACGGCCTCCAGCGGGCCTTGGAGTGTCGACCATGAGACTCTGACATTGAGCTTTCACACACACACACACACACACACACACACACACACACACACACACACACACACACACACACACACACACCTGCATACTATTAGTCACAAACTGCTGGTGATAAATGAGCCTCAGGTGTCCAGGTTGGACGGGGAACTTGTTTCGCTCAGAGCTCGTCACGTACACAGAAGATTTGTTGTTTTGAGAACTGCAGCTTTTCTTGTCTTTGCAGATAATCGATTTAGCCATTTTACATAATGGTTTTGAGCCTCACCAAAACTCCCCTTTTCTCTGATTCATATTATATTGAAGGGCCCATGTCATGCTTTTCTGGTTATTACCGTTGGACATTTTTCTTTCTCCATTGTTTACTTCTTGGGTATAGTGATGTAACGTAACGGCTCCGCAAATTGGCCGTTACGTTTGGAACA
>NW_011362267.1:0-3669 GCF_000735185.1 Notothenia coriiceps
AGAGCTTGTTGTCAGTTGTGGCTCAGAAAGGTTACACTATTGACTATTAATGGCCTGGGGGCTAATATTTTTGACCAACCAATTTTTCACTATATTTGATATAAAGCGAGTCTAAAAACGTATTTTATTTTCCACAATGTACCAAAAGCTACTAAATAGCACCGGTGAATGTTTGATTGTATCAAGTTGTATCAATGCTGGAAACATTGGGAAGAATTTTAGGAAAATGTTCCATAACTCCTGAGGGGCTAATAATTTAGGCCTCAACTGTAAATCAATGAATCATCAGTTAACTTTATACAAGTCAAATTTATTTTAGTGGATTAGGGCCACATTAGAAAAATAAATGTGGGATGTGACAAAATCATATAGAAAAAAACAAAGTAAAAAAAAAAGGAATTTCACATTTTTCCTTATAATCTTCCATATAATTGAGATAAAACACAATGTCAAATGAAATACTGCACAGTAGATCTAAATCCTCTATATTGTAATGCTATATTTATCTAGTCTAATTACAAGGCTGCTTCCATTAGTACACAAAATCATTTGTATACGCCCTTTGATTCCAAACTGCTTCAGATTTTTTAATGGTGTTTCATATTCAGTCCCACATCCCACCAAGCTCTGTGAAATTAGTCGGGTTTTTTTGTGCAGATTGGTCCATTTCAGAATAATATATATGATATTATGTTTTATAATGATTGATCATTAAAGTGTTCCCAAAGCTTGAAAAGGTGCAGCTAGTTTGAATGACTTTGTATACTGCAGGGTAGCTTGTGGATTACAGGTGGAACTGAAGTCGGATTCAACACTTGATTATATTTCACATCATTCATCCACATCTGTAAAGTAACTAAAGGTATTAAATACATGCAGTGGAGTAAAAGTACATAGGAGCTAAACATTTAAATGTTCAAGTAAAGTACAAGTACCTCAAAATTGTACTTGAGTCAATATACTTGGTTACTTTACAGTACACCATTGCATTTGGCGGTGTCGCTCAGTAGAATTAAAGTTCTTGGTGTTCCATTAGATTGGAGAGAATGCAGAAATCTCTACAGCTTATAGTTTTACTTAAAAACTCACATCTTGGGAATAGCACTACAGCTTGCCAAATTGGAATTGGAAAGTACCATGTCAATCGTGTCATATACAAATGAGAACCGAGCAGTGGGAGGGGTATTACGGTCCACCGTTGTGATGAAGAGAGAGCTGAGCCATAAGGCAAAGCTCTCAGTCTACCGTCCATATTTGTTCCTACCCTCACCTGTGGTCATGAAGGGGGGGTCATGACCCAAAGAGAGAGACTGCAGATACAAGCAGCTGAAATAGGTTTTCTCCGGAGGATGGCTGGCATCTCCCTTAGGGATGAGGGGAGATCACTAGCAAAATTTGAAATCTTGCAAAGTATAATTGTCTAATTTCTAATCAGAATATCTTTACACTGGATATAAGACATACTAATTTAAGAAGTAACAATGCAGTGAGATATAGGGTCTTGTTCTAAACAATGCCTCTGAATATCTTGTTAAGTCAAAGACTCTTGAAGACATCTTATTTTCAGTTGGATCTCAGGTGAAACAAGTTTTTTTATACATTTTTATTGGAAAATCAACTAACATCAGAAAACAGAACACTTTTGAGCATTTCTGGCTTATTTTGTAACATTTCCTGATCTTTGAAGATATAGTTCAAAATAGGTTTCTCCAGCTAATTACAAGATCTTATTTCAAGAAATCTTACCAAGCACATTTCACCTTGTTCTATTGGCAGGTTTTTCTATTACTATTACAAGCGAGAACACATTGTTTTCATTATTCTTTTACCTGTTTTTGGAGCAGCATTTTCCCAGAGCAGGGGGCGAATCTGAGGAGAACCGCTGCTACTTGGCATGGAAAGGAGCCAGTTAAGGTGTGGTGGGCAGTAAGGATGCTGCCTAGCTGCCTCCCTAGGAGACCGAGTGGCGGACCCAGGAACAGGTGGAGGGATGACATCTCCACGCTGGCTGGGGAGCACCTTGGAACCCCCCAGTCAGAGGTTTTGATGTGGGGAAAGGGAAGTTTGGGGTCCTCCGAGACCCTTCTCCGGATAAGCGGTAGAAGATGGATGGATGGATAGTGTCACATATTTCCCAGGATAAAGCCACCACACACTGCTGGCTAAACAAACCACAATGAACTGTAACAGATGAAGAGCATACACATGTTCTAACAATAGGACATTGAACAAGAGTGATTGTATTAGATATTAGATGTTGGCAAATGTATTTTCTCCTAAAACTCATTAAAATGTGATAAAAGAGATATGCATCATTGTGAAATCCAGAAAAACATCACAGAAACATGTGGTCATTCATTTCACAAAGCATCAATAACAGCACGGACACAAAAGCATTTATAAAAGAACATTATTTATTTACAAATAGATATTTCGCAGTGATTCCAAAGTTCATGTAAAAGATTGTCATACTGAAACACGGTTCTGTCGTGACGGAATTGAATTGTACAACAACGTGTGATACAGTGAGCATAAAATACATGCACACATCTGTGCACTCTGTTCCTGTCACCAAAATAGATCTGAGTACAAAAGATAGTGCTCAATATAAACATCTGTTTTTTCACCAGCGGACTCACTTTTCATTTTTCACAAGTTCTGAAAATGCACGTTTGAAATATTCCTCCTCTGGGTGTTGTTTATTAAAATAACGGAGCTGCTAAAGCTTAGCAAAAATAGACTGTCTGTCGGAGCGGCTCTGCATATTAACACAGGTTCATCTGAAACAGCACACACTGATCCGTGTTGTTGTTGATGGAGGACAGGTTTGAAGAGAAAACATGTATTGTTGTTTGTTATTAGAGCAGTAAAGGCAGAACAAGTGTCTGAGTTTAAGCCGGGGACAGGAAACTACAGATCAGACAGAACAAACATTCAGATTGACTGCAAATCATATGTGGAGAAAACAATGCATGAGCTTAGATTGGGTTGGAAACCAAATCAAAAAGGGACAACATGACCCGTTTCTCTTTTAAAGGAAACTGAATATTTAATTAGTTAGACTGCCTTTTTTAAACAGCAGAGAATGTGCTTTTGAAAATTATAATATGGCTCTTGATACTAAATAGCTAACATGTTATTTCATCTATAAAATGTATTAATCTACAATTTGTAATTATGTTCAACAGTATTGGAGGTATGAGTCTTTTCTTCTGCATGAAGTGATCGTTTCCCTTTAGAAAATAATGTTGCAAAGAGTAATAACAGTACAGTCATGCCTTAACTGTGGCATGTGGTCAAAGCATTTCTTACTTAATTAAAAAACACTGTGTTGTATTTGAAACATGTTCGAATTTTGTGCCTACTAGTGTCTGCTGCAATAAAAAATAAAAAAAACAGTGACAGCCAGTAAGCACATCGCTTCGCCCACAGAAATACTGCAGGGATATGCATTCAGACTGAGAATGAAAGGCAGGAAGCAAAACATTACCACAGGCCAAAATCTGAAATCAATTTCACTAAAATCGACTAAATTATCTCAGAAGACAGAATTAGAAAAATGCTTGATCAATAAGGGTTGTATAGTCTATTGTTTAAAGCTTACTTGTAAAGCATGGCATTGTAAAAGACAACAAATCCATAGTGGAGTAATGAAACACGGGATGGGGG
>NW_011362268.1:0-2434 GCF_000735185.1 Notothenia coriiceps
CCACGGGGTCTTTGATAGGCAGATTTGATCAGCTCACCCCAGCAGACGTCCCACAGAGAGCCGCCCGGGCCCCCTCTCTTTCCCAGGGGGCCGCGGGGCACCAGGCGCACTCTGAACTCTTCAGCTGCTCCAGCAGGGTCGGCTTCCTCCGGCTGCTCCTCCACGGGATGGCCGTCGTCCCGTTAACCCGACCGCTAGCCGCCCGGGACGCAAACATCTGAGGACACGCTGACGTGCATGTACCACCGTCTGCACCCATGCACGTTGACACCACATTAACGTCAGATTAGTGTTTGAGTCACAAAAAGTGTCACAAAGAGAGTCAGTCATAAAACAGGTGAACAGTGCTGACATAATTAAGTTTAGAACTAGGATTTTTCTTGGTTTTCAGATTTGTCTAATTCGTGCACATTATCATCAGATTAGTGTGTGGGTCACAGAAAGACAGTTCATCAAAACAAAGATCAAGACTGCAAGGAAATAAAATACTTTCAAATTATGATTTATTGGGTGAAATAAAAAATGTAAGAGTAATATTTGGCCTTTTAACATTCATGCATATGAACATCAGATTAGCCTGTCAGTCACATACTGTCAGCTTGTCACACAAATGCTTAAGATTGAAGGCAATATGAACTTTTAATCACTATTTCTCTTAGAGTTAGATTTAGCTCTTCATTCTCGCACATTCTTCAGATCAGCCTGTAAGTGACATAAAGGCAGCTTGTCATAAAAAAGAGTAACAGTGCAAGCAACACTTAGTTTAACATGGTGATTTGTATGGTGCAATTTAAAGGTTAAAGTAAGATTTGAAGTAACATTCATGCATCAGATGAGTGTGCAAATCAAATAATAACAACTCCTCGTCACAAAAAAGATTAAGCCTGCAGGCAAGATTTATTTTCAGATTAGGGTTTTTCTGATGAAAGTGAGATGAAAGTAAGATTGAACTGTTTCAGATTAGAGTGTACCACATAACGTCTGCATATCACCAACAATATCTACAGTGTAGGCAGGCACCTGAAGATTTTCTTGGTGAAAGTCTCGAGCCAAACATGCTTATTGATGGTATATGTAAATGTCTGATACTTACATGTGTCGCTCAGTTAGTTCGTGTCCTCTCCTCTCTACGGTGTTAACACATTTCTCCACATGTTGCAATCTTCTCTGTCTCTCCAACTCTTTGTGCAAGACGTTGCTTAAGAGCTAAAAAATACCAAACAGGGCCAAAATAGGAAGCGCACATCCTCAAAAATACATCCTCAAGACGTCTCCTGGTGTAAGGACATTTCAAAATGAAGTCTGCCTGACAGCGGTCTTGTTCTTCTGTGTGCTGCACATTCTGGCGTTTAACATACTTTCAATTATCATGTGAAACTGTTCTCTAGCTGATCTTGTACCATCCCTCCCCTACTCAAGTCAGCATGTGGTTAACCCGGCTCAGCGTGTGAACTGAGAAAAGACACTGCATGCTCTCTAAAAAGCGACATGTGCCTATTTTCAATCTGCTCAGAAAAGGTTGAGAACAGAGAGACAATGCATACACAACTCTGAGATGATCTGTGTCCTTTTATCTTGCAGCAGCAGCAGCAGCAGGAGGAATGAACACACAGATGCACACACTCCAAACGTTAGAGATGTTAAAAGACAAAAGAGTGAGAACAGATGGGGTTTCATGTCTGTCCTTTACCCTGTTCCCCTGCTGGCCAACAGGCCCTCCTCAAAGGAAACCACACTCAGAGGTGTTGCTGATTGGTCAACGTTTCCGTGGCAAGAACTCACTGTCTCGCTTTATCTTGCACTTTCTGTTTAAAGCATTTCCTGCCAACACCGTGATCTGCATGGTGTCAATGACCAACATGCCCCTACAGTATGAGAGCACGTATCAGGAGCTTGTATCACATCTATTCAAATAAAAGCAAAAGTAGAAGTGATGATTGCGTGCTTTGATATGCTTTTTTCAGTCAGTGTTTTGCACCACACTAGTGGTAAAATCTATTGTAGGAACAAACATATTTCATAAAGCATTTACCCTCACTTAAGAATTTAAAAATGTAGAGAAACAACCTGCATCCAAAGGCACATCTGCACCCTGTGTTCCCTTCTTTGTACTTGAGACTGCACTGACTTTTATATATGTTTTGATAGGCTATAATAACTCATATTAGCCCCCCTCCCCTTTGGTGTTTTATTTTATTATTTGTTTGTATTTATCTTTTCATATGTCTATTTATTATTTGTATTGATCTCTTTTTGTACTTTTTGTATTATGTTGGCTATGTAGATACAGCTAAATGAAAATGGAAAAACTGTTGACCAAAATGTGAACATGTTTGAATAAAAAAACTGAATCTGAAATAAAAACTAAGTAAAAAAACAAACTCATATTTGTACGTATACAGCAAACCAAATTATTATTGTTGATTTAAGCAAT
>NW_011362269.1:0-1939 GCF_000735185.1 Notothenia coriiceps
GTGTGTGTGTGTGTGTGTGTGTGTGTGTGTGTGTGTGTGTGTGTGTGTGTGTGTGTGTGTGTGTGTGTGTGTGTGTGTGTGTGTGTGTGTGTGTGTGTGTGTGTGTGTGTGGTGGACCAGCAGGCGATCACGCCATCAGAGCTGGAGAGGCTGCTGTCCCTAGCGTGATCCTGTGCCTGCAGAGCACATGGGCGCAGCGTGGCACGGTGCCCTGCGGCTGTCGCTCCACTCATCTCCACCCTGCTACATCAGCTAATGGGCCCGTAAAAGCTCTTACCACTCTATTCTTTGAAAAGCCACCCCAGTATAAGATTGAGTGTTTAAATGTTTCTGCGTGTGTGTGAGAGAACAGCAGGAGAGAGGTAGCATGCTATCTGGCTGGTTTACTTTTAGTGAAAGAAGGAGGAAGCTTAGAATAAGGTCCACTTGTCACATTTGAAGAAGGTATGGATGTAAGTGTTTAAATGGGCAAGGAAGAACTTACGTGTGATGATGTAATCTTGTGTTAGGGTCTCTGCTTGTCTCTCCTTGCGCTGGCTCTTCACGACACACAGCTTAGCCCCCCTGGAAAAGAGCCAGTTAGTTACACATGATGCTGTTTGAATGTTTCATGTAGGAAAAGGAGGTGAAGGGTAAAGCCTGTCTTGTTTTCTTTAATTCACCTGAGGACACCAACAATAAATGTATTGAACAACATTATTTGCAGTCACAGTATGTATATGTATATATGATTATGATATGATATATATTTAAAGCACTTTGAGCAACAGGAAAAGTGCTATAAAAATCACATGTATTATTATTATATGTTTCCGGCTACTGTAATATATTGTGAAACAGTCTACATTTTCTAGAACATTGTATATATAGTATTCTTATGTACTTGATATGCTGTTTATTATTTTTATTGTTACTTTAGTTCATTTGATTATGTTTATACTTTCATCCACTTTTAAAGATTTTTAAAGATACACTTTGCTGCTGCAACAAAATCCTTTCCCAATTTGGGATCTGTTGGGGAAATACTGAATCTACTCTTCCAATATCAGAGTACACATGATAACAAAGGCCCTACGTAGCTGTGTACACGACAGGATGTATGATTGATTACTCAGAAGAGCCTCAGGACACACTGTTTTAGGCATATGATAGCTATGTGACAACGATTAACATGATGATTCAGCCTCTATGGAGATAGACATATGACAAGCATGATCATTTCTGACGTGGGTCTTAGCTAATCTAAACTAAACATTGAATACTGCTTTGAACCGGAATTCCTCCATCTTGTGACTGTGTAACACCCTCTCTTGTATAAAAGCATGTGAAAGACACTGTTCAGGAACTAGTTGTATCAAATGCTCTGTATGTGATGACCACCTCCATTCTTGCAAGGATAATAAATACGGTACATGAATCCTGATATTGAAGCTAAAATAACACCAGTCTGTTTTCTAAAAGGTCTAACTGAACTTACCTGTGACTTTTAACAGGGTCATAGTAGACCTTGGCCAGGCCACTCGAAGTTCCCACCATTATCTGGTTAAGTTTGGGGTGCCACAGGCAGCGGACGACACTCTGAAATACACAGAAAGAACACAGTGTTTATTGTCCAGTAACTGCGGGTAGTGAGTGTGAGGAGAATAGGTCATGCTTTAAAGCAGCAGCTCACAGCAGGTTGAGTAGTTAAAATATGAAGTAAGTTTCTGCTTCTCTGCTGACAAAAGGTGGCGGTCATATTTGATTGTCTTCAGTATTGTGAGTGTGTGACCCAGGTTGGTTGTAGTACAGGGGGGATCAGTCCCAGCCTGCTCTGCTGCTCCAGTTGACTATATTTGGATGTTGGGATGAGGACTGGATCCCTCATTCTGTGTGTGACAGATGGCCCCGTGCCAATAGGCAAATGGGACCACATGTATCCAGAGGTGTGTGTGTGTGT
>NW_011362270.1:0-4522 GCF_000735185.1 Notothenia coriiceps
GCCTCCCCCCCGGAAAAAAACACAAGACCTTTTTAAAATTCTAACTTGTTTTTAATGTAAAAGGTTCATAACATAAAAACACAACACTGTCATTGCAAGTGACACTCATTTGACTTTTATGTCCACTGCTAAATTCGTTATTCAGGCACATTTTTAGTTGTGCGGTCCATATCTCATTAAAATATCTACTGTTGGTAACTATTAAAGAAAAAATGGGGACAATTCTGTTTTAATGTAGTTTGACCATTGTAACTGCTGTGCAGACATAGCCTACTGATGAAATAGGGCTTCTAACTAGGCTAATTGCCTTAAATAAAATCACTAATGAAACCAGTTCAATTCACCTTATTCTTATCATTCTTTATGAGCGCAGTAACCGTAAGGTATCTAATTACTTATTTATTTAGTATTCCATAATTTAATAACAGAGATGGTTCAACTGAAGTGGCAGAAATCCTACAATGAAGCGGGACGGTCAAGTGTTCTCCGTGAGAGGGTGATCAAGAAAAGAGAGTGAGCGGCCCCACCGAGGGAGTTTACGGAGCACAGTAAAAGACACAGAAAGACAGAAGCACAATAAAAAGTATATTTAGGTGTTTTTTTGGTAAATAACCGACGGTGTCAAGAGGAAGCAAAGTCCCCTGATTTGTCCCTTATACTCTAACTCCAGGCAGGCATTTGGTATGATCACCATAGCCATATGAGGCCGGAGGGCTTTCCTTTGCTTCCAGCTGTCAGATTGTAAACAAAGTCACGTGACTGGGGGCAGATGACATCGCTGAAAAGGTGTGTTTCCGCAGTGAGACGCTACAATACTAATTGTGGGTTTATCATGTTGATTCGGCCACAATAGAAACAAAATAAAAACTGCTCTCTCTGGATGGGCAGGTCAGACAAAAATGGCAAACGGGCTGTTGCCTGGGCAACATTAGCCCGTACCTGTGCACGTCCCTGGATTAGAGCATATTCCCAAAAGCAATGCATTAAAATGTGCAGCTCAGAGATTCCTGCTGTGAACCCGGAAATGTTGAGTGCCCCAAAGTGTTATGATATAAATGTAAAGCGGGTCCACAGTATGAGGGTATTTTATATTTTTTAATGTTGAGTTTCACCATGAGGTGTTGGGTACCATCTCTTTCAAGCAGACATGTTTAATATGATGCCTCTCTCTATAAAATGGTGTACTCCAGTGGTTCTCAACCTCAATCCGCTGGTGACTTCCTCCCCCCCGACCCTCTTTTAAATCCCCCGTCAGAAACTGACGGGGGTGTACTGTCCTGTTGTGTACCCTGAAATGTTGAGTACCCCAAAGTGGTATGATATAAATGTACGGGTCCCCAGCACATAGAAGCTGTGAACAACTACTCCATCTCTGGGAGTGGGACTCCCCTCACAAACACACCTGTTTGCTGTCCTGGCTCCTAAAGGATGGAATGAGCTCCCGTTGACATCAGGACAGCAGAAACTCTGCATATCTTCCGCAGCAAACTGAAAACGCATCTATCATGACTGTACCTTAGCAATTAAGTTATTGCAACAACAACAAAAGGCACTTATTGAGTTCATTCAGGCCCTCTAACTAATTCACCAGCACTTACTATGGTATGATCTTGCTTGAAGTGAATATATCTGCACTTCCCTTCTTGTTCGGAGTTTGATTCTTTATGGTTTTTGCACTTATTGTTAGTCGCTTTGCAAAAAAGCATCAGCTAAATTATATGTAATGTAATGGTTGCTAAATTGCATATGTTGGGGCTATTGTTTTAAAACGGCGTGGCCTATTTGTGCAATCTTTCAATGGTTCTTCGGGGTTATTGAGGATGCTGAGTCCATTACTGAAATGTTCATGATAAAAAAAAGACAGTTTAAACCAGAGTGGCCATATTTGTACTCTCTGTGGGCTGGTTTTGGTGAATGTATGTAAGTCGCTTTTGATAACAGTATCTAACAAGTAACATGGAATGTCATATAATGCCATACATGTGGTTTATTATTGTCATTTATAACAATCCCATTGGGTGGCGGTATTGTCAAATAAATCCAGCGTGGCAACAACACGGAAGTGATGGTTGTTTGTTTCTTTTAACCTTTTTTTTTTAAATGAACTCAGTCGGTGTTATCATGTAACCTTTTAAAATATTAAATGTAGAGAAAACACACGGAAATAAAAAACATAAAATACCAAGTTTGACGAAATTACAAGAATGCTGCGTTAAAGGGCTGTCGGAAATTAGGGAAAAAATTATTATTGTTTAGTAATCTTGTATACAACGATACATAAACGAGATGAACACAACACAAAAGGCATGTAGAAGTACTTGCTAACACCTGAACAAACAAATCAAATCAAATGATATTGTTTTGCACTTAAAAGAAGGAAGTTAGGTTTTTTTCTGCATTGAAGTTGGAAGTTCAGACTTTCAAATAAGTCCGTGAACGCAACGAGTTCAACATGGCGGCCCAGCGGAGGAATTTGATGCAAAGCGTGAGAAAAACCTCCTTTTAAACCTTCTTTATTACATAAATGTTGATGTTAAAATACCCATAAAGAGTGTTTAAGTCTCCCTTATCTCCCTATGTGGTCAGCTGGGTTGGTCTTCTTCTGTTTTTCGGTGTTTAAGGATGCTAATGACAGCTAGTTTAGATGAGTTTTTCTTGTGGTTTGCTAACAGTTAGCTAGCTTTGCTAACTTTAATGGGATTTATTAGTGTCTAAAACCCAGGAAAAGTCGACTTATATAACTAGAAATAGGATGAATAAACTGATTATGTTACGGGGTTTAACTCTCCACATCTCGGTGTATGTTTTATTCATTTCTGAGACTACTAATCGGTTTACCTTTGAGGCTTTTTCCTCCTAAACTCTGCACTTTGTGATTGTGTTCCTTATTGACACTCCCTCTATCAGTCTGAGGGCTGTGGATCTAACTACTCAATGTAGAGACAATGTCAACGATATTAGGTGAAATATCCTTTAAATAAACCTCGTTGAAAACCGTAGTGATTCTTTATAGTCCCATAAACAATCACAAAGTGCAAAGATTATGATGAAAAAACAAAAATACTAAACATTTAAAGAGATTGTGAGCCTCAGATAGGTGTAACACATTTACCGAGCGATGAACAGTAGTAGGAGGTTTGTCTATTTCCTGTGTAATGGCTCTTTTTCTAAGGATTATGATTGCATTTTAAAGTATTTTTCATATTAGGGTACATACAGGACTATAATGGATCAGTTCATAACGAGGCTTTAATTAAATGATATTTCACTTAATATCTTTGTCTGTCCATTGAGTATAGAACCAGATACCTGACACTGAGAGAAAAGTATCAGAGGGAGAAGTACTCAGATCTTGTAATTGAGTAAAAGTAGAAGTACTCAGATATTGTACTTGAGTAAAAGTAGAAGTACTCAGATATTGTACTTGAGTAAAAGTAGAAGTACTCAGATCTTGTACTTGAGTAAAAGTAGAAGTACTCAGATCTTGTACTTGAGTAAAAGTAAAAGTAGAAGTACTCAGATCTTGTACTTGAGTAAAAGTAGAAGTACTCAGATCTTGTACTTGAGTAAAAGTAGAAGTACCAGAGTGTAGGAATACTCTGTTACAGTAAAAGTCCTGCATTCAAAATGTTCCTCAAGTAAAAGTAGAAAAGTATTATCATCAAAATATAGTGAAAGTACCAAAAGGAAAAGTAGTCATTGTGCAGATTTTACACCTCTGTCAATAAGGAACAAAAACAATCACAAAGTGCAAAAATATCATTTTACTTAAGTACAATTAGAAATACTACAGTGTACATGTCCTGCATTACAGAACCAAAGTATTAGGTTGTTTGAATATTCACCAAAATGTCTCACTTGGTGAAGTTTTTATTTAGGTAGCTTAACCTACAATAATGAATCATAATTAAAAAATGCAAAACCAGGAGAAGTCGGCTAAACTTACTACTAATAGGATGAATAAACTGAATACGTTACGGGAGTTGACTGTTCATAGCTCGGCAGAGGTGGCTAAAGTCCACAAATCCTTTACTCAAGTAGAAGTACAGAAGAACAATAATGTCATTGTTAGCTAATGAATGTTTCCATGCTGAACAACGGCAACATGACAGCGTTTCCATTGGTCCCTCTTCTTTAGAGAAGACCAGGAAATGATGGATACACGGATCGTGTTCAAATCAATAGGCACGCAATGACTCTAAATAATAATGATCACGCCACCAAACACACATTCAGACTAAAGGAACCAGCCTGTTTGGAAAATGAGAGAAGTAGAAAGTACAGGTATTTGGGTTCAAAATGTAAGAAGTAGAAAGTACAGGTATTTGTGTTCAACATGTAAGAAGTAGAAAGTACAGGTATTTGAGTTCAACATGTACGAAGTAGAAAGTACAGGTATTTGAGTTCAACATGTAAGAAGTAGAAAGTACAGGTATTTGTGTTCAACATGTAAGAAGTAGAAAGTACAGGTATTTGTGTTCAACATGTAAGAAGTAGAAAGTACAGGTATTTGGGTTCAACA
>NW_011362271.1:0-1892 GCF_000735185.1 Notothenia coriiceps
AATTCTGTAGTTGTTTTATGAAATGCTGTGGTGTTTTCTTAAATTTTGTTGTTTTGTGTGAAATGCTGTGGTGTTTTCTGAAATGCTGTGGCGTTTTCTGAAATGTTTTTTTGACTTGCAATTCAGGGCCACCGTAAGTAGAGGACCTGAATACTTCTTCCATCACTGGTCAAAGCTGACTTGGTAACAGCTATTGTGAGCTTACTGTCTTTTTCATTGGGCTAAACGACACCGGGCTGTAGATAACAGTACTGTTGCTGTTAATGAGTTATTAAAATTACACGACGATAGTGAGCCAACAGCACCCTGTGGTGTAAAACTAACTGTACGGACAACTAAGGACATTTTACTGTGAAACAGAGAAACAAAGCCACTGTTTCTGAATGGAAACTAGGAAGGCACTTCGGGTAATTGTATTCATACAACACAGAGGTTCGAGGTTAGCTAGCAAAGCAGAGCTGCTCGGCTGACAGCTAGTTAGCTGTTATTCCTAGCTATGTCAACCAGGTTAGAAATAACCGCATGTGTGCGTGAGAATATGTTACTGGGAAATTAAGTGTTCAAGTAAATTATGCATACACCAAAAATACAGAAACAGGACTATATATTAATACAGTATGAACTTCAAAAATTGGTTAACACAACTAACTTCCGCCTACACAGAGTATTTGGAAACAGAAGGTCATAGGGACAACAGACGGAACATAATGTAGTTCATGTTGTCTGAGGAATATTTGCTGCTGTATGTATTAGCTGAATCAAATAGTCCATAATCATTATTGACGAACGAGCATTTATAATAATTTACTGACAGGCAAGGCAAATTAAAATGCGCTATTGTAAATGGAGTTTGACAGGTCCCTCCTCAGGCTACTAGCTAACGTTGTTTACAAATGCGAGCCAAAAGTGTCCAAAGCAGCTCCTAAAGCAGAAACATCTCCCAGCGTCTGCACCGACCCCTCGCCTCTTACCTGGATCAGGACTTTAATGTACATCAAAGGGTGGGAGAGGACGGTGAGCCCTGATCCCAGCAATACTTGGCCACACGTGTCCGCCATTTTTGGAGAGACAGTGGAGATAGGAAGCCCTTCACTTTCGTCTTGTTGCGTCAGAGGAAGCGATCCCGCCTTATTTATTACGTTACCGCCATCTAGTGTTCTTCCATGGCTCAGCATCAGACCCTGTCCATAAATCAAATCACTCTGCTTTCTCTACTTGACAGCCGTGGTGGAAAAACATTTGAGATGTATTACTTGAGTAAAAGTACCAAAACTTTATTGTTAATATATTTCATTCCAAGTAAAAGTCTTGTATTCAAAATCGTACGTAAGTGAAAGTAAACATGTAGTATCAGCAGGGGTTAAATTGGGATTTTATATGGGGGGGGGGGGATCAACGGCGGATAAACTATGGCGCGCTTACAATAATTGCACACAGCAGTTCATCCAGTGGCCACAGGGCCGGCCCTAGACTTTTGGGGGCCCTAAGCGAGCTTTGGCTTGGGGGCCCCCCTCACTCTAACGCGTTCTCACTACACTCAACACGGAACCAACTTTTGTCTTATGATGTTAGCATGAGCACACATATTGTATAAATAAGCATGTGAACACCGTGGACCTAACATCCTCTAGGGGGATCCGGGGGCATGCTCCCCCGGGAAGATTTGTTTTTAAATATTGAAGTTAAAAGCATCAATCTGGTGCACTTTGAGAGCAAAATTAAGAGATCTATGGATACATCTCTCAACATCCATATGAAACAGAACTGTAAACAGATTTTATTTTTCTCATATTTTACAAATCACTCCCCTTTTAAACTGTATTCTTGTTTTGTCATATCGTATTTCACAACTGTTTTTCATTTATTCTCTCTGGCTGTCCATTTCATAATGT
>NW_011362272.1:0-2818 GCF_000735185.1 Notothenia coriiceps
ACGCTGTAAAATGTATTATCTCTTCGATTTACACACGGCATCTATTGCACGTCTGTCCGTCCTGGGAGAGGGATCCCTCCTCTGTTGCTCTCCCTGAGGTTTCTCCCATGTTCCCCTTTAAACTGTGGGTTTTCTCTGGAAGTTTTTCCTTGTACGATGTGAGGGTCTAAGGACAGAGGGTGTCATATTGTCATACTGATATTCTGTACAAACTGTGAAGTCCACTGAGACAAATGTAACATTTGTGATATTGGGCTATATAAATAAACATTGATTGATTGATTGATTGATTGATAAAGAATGTAGTCCAATGGAGGCATTTCAGGAAGGGGGGCAGGGGAGCGTGTGGGAGAGAAACTCCCTCTGGAGGGAACACAGGGATTTTAGCCTTTGCAGACCAAAAACGAAATAACACTCTAAAGGAAAGGTAAAACTCAAAAAATGAGAACAGGGCCTCTTTAACATAATGTTACAAGTTTATTATAGTTCGAAATAAATGTTACTGCTGATTTTGGTTTTCTGTGGTTCGCATTGAAGATTACGTCACGGCTCCGCCTACACTGCGTTAAAATAGTTACTGCCCCAGCTACTAAACTGTAGTGGAAACGCAGAATAAAGTGTGCCTGGCCTACCAAGGCCTAACTATACCGTACTCATCCGTACGAGGCCCTGCAGTGGAAATGCGCCATTAGAGATGTGTCGAAAATGTCCCGCCCCTTAGGATATCACATAGTGTGTTGGAACGCTAGCCAAAAGAAGCGCGAGTATTAAATAGTGATATCATTATATTACGATAGTAAAGAATGTAGTCCAATGGAGGCGTTTCAGGAAGGGGGGCGGGGGAGTGTGTGGGAGAGAAACTCCCTCTGGAGGGAACACAGGGATTTTAGCCTTTGCAGTCCATTTACCTGCAAAAAAAACGAAATAACACAAAGGGAAAACACCAAAAAAGGAGAACAGGGCCTCTTTAACATAATGGTACAAGTTTATTATAGTTCGAAAGAAATGTTGCTGTGGCAATGGCATGGCACTATTTGTTTTAGCATATTTGAAGCTATACCTTTTGAATTGAATGAAAACTCAAGTATAATATATAGATATAAATGATTGGTAAGCATATTTGCATGATAAGGAGTTCAGATATTTATTGGTGGCTAAGATGTCAAACGAAATCTCTCTTGTGATAAAGGAACCCTCTTTCTGGTTATTATGGAACAGGCTCACAATGTTCTGAAGGGAGAATATATATATCCTGTTTTTCCTAGGTACACCTTAGGATCTCCTTGGAAAGTTGTAGGACACGGCTGCAGAGAAGGACGTCTGGGCTTTCTGCTCAGCTAGCTGCCACCACAACACAGATAAGCAGTGTAAAATGTCTGGACAATTGAATATCGGTTACATAAACATATGAGTAATGCCAGCCAGCTTTCTGGGTGAGCTTATCAGCCACAATGGACCACAATGTCACATTGGACCACAATGTCTTATTACCTTCACATTTGGGCATACAAGGCAAAAATGGTTGAACAAACAGAAGAGAGATAACCAAAGGAAAGGTATTTAAGATACAGTGTCATTGTAAGAACACTGTCTTCACAGGTACAAGGCACAGTGACTTGATAATGTCAGCCAGTGATTGGAAAGTAATTGCTTTCTAATGAATTTCACTTTTCCCCTGAAATATCATCTGTGGCCTCTCTCTACAAGATAACATGTACATATGAAAACTTGAAGTAATGGAAAAGTATCGGATACATTTTGGACAAATCTGCCATAATGCAGCAATGCAAGCTCTTGCTCAAATTATATTTCCATTTTCTGTGTCCGGTTCTACAGTTTTGGATATTATTGTCAAAAAAGTAAGTAGCAAAATAAAATTGTTCATTGTGCACAGGTTGAGAATAATGCATCATATTTCAGGGGAAAGTAAGCCAAAGTTAAGTAAAAGTCAAAACCAAAAACAAAACTTTTTTTTTCAGAGTTCTGTCTGGTGACATTATTCAATTTCTTTTGACAGGCAGTATTTTTATATACACTTTTTGATATGTTTTTTCAAGATTCAAGATTCAAGGCTTTCATTGTCATTCGTACATAGCTACAGTGTAGTTATGTCGATGAAAATCTTAGGTCCCAGGCTCCTCCAACAGTGTGTAACAGAGTTAAAAATGTGTGTAAATAATTATTAGTTTATAAATTACGATTTACAATAGGTTGTGAATTTCATTTTTATGAGATGTTTCCTTTTCATATTTTTGAGTAATGTTTCTAGTGGGAACACTTTCACGTTGCACATCATTTTCTACTTCCGGTATGTAACTTCCACCCTCCCCCGATAGTGACGTGAGCAGTTATGTGGAGATGTGACATGCAACACGGATGTAAAGAGAATGTTGTGTTCATCATCAGAATAAATGCCAGAAAACACCCCAGATGCTTCGCTGTCGTTTCCTGAATGATAACAGGTCGCTTACAGTTGTGACCGGTTACAAGTGCAACACAATAAAACAGATAAAATAGTGCAAGTAAATACAATAAAATAGAATAGAAGTAGTGCCATAAGAGTCTATATGGAAAAGGGACCACATTACTCCTGTTCTGGCTGCCTTACACTGGCTCCCTATAGAACACAGGATAGAATTTAAAATTCTTCTTCTCACCTACAAAGCCCTTAATGGGCAGGCGCCATCTTACCTTAAAGAACTCATTATACCCTACTGTCCTACTAGGGCATTGCGTTCCAAGAATGCAGGGTTGTTGGTTGTTCCTAGAGTCTCTAAAAGTACAATGGGAGCCAGAGCCTTTTATTATCAAGCTCCAC
>NW_011362273.1:0-3540 GCF_000735185.1 Notothenia coriiceps
AAAAATCTCAAAATTCCGACTTTCTAAAAATTCTCACTTTTTCTCAACATTTTCACTTTTCTCAAAATCTCAAAATTCTCACTTTTTCTCAAAATCTCAAAATTCTTTCTAAATACTTCAAAATGTTAAAAATCACTCGTCCCCGGCTTGAGCTTCAACCTCAGGATCCATGTATCTGTGATCCTCTCCAGAATGGAAGTAGTCATCACATACAGAGCATCAACTAGTTCCTGAACAGTGTCCTTCACATGCTGATATCCAAGAGAGGGAGTTCCACAGTCACAAGATGAAGGAATAGAAAGCAGTATTCAATGTTTACTTCAGATTAGCTCCATGTCAGAAATGAGCATGCTTGTCATATGTCTCTCTCCATAGAGGCTGAATCATCATGTTAATCACATAGCTATCATATGCCTCAAACAGTCCTGATGCTCTTCTAGGTAATCACACATCCTGTCATGTTCACAGCTACAGTTGGGAGGGCTGTACCCGAATATTCGAATATTCGTTCGTTGGAGTACTATTCAGGTTTCAATTTTGTTATTCGGATATTAGTTTTGTTTGTTTTTTCCCGTTTTTTTTTCAAATTGAATTTATTGAAATCTCCAATATCAACGTAAGAGCTTGTTCGGGGGGTGCTAACACTTAACCATAAACGTTATCGTTTACTTTCTCCGTCTTTATATGTAGATTTTACCTTTCTCCGTTAATCTCCGTCACGTTGTTTCCAAAGCAACAACAACTTCCTGTCAACAGCGCTACCTCTCCTTCAAAATAAAAGCATATCCATAAATAGGAAGCCAAGCCAAATTACACTTAAGACATATACAACTGCAACGCAAGTAAACATAATGCGATATCCTTTTCAATTTCAAAGAACACAAATTGGGTTAATATTTATAAAACAACAATACTGTAGAATAACAAAATGAATGCCGTGAATACACCAACATACACGTGCTGAAGCGGTTCGCTGTTGATAACTACAAAGAAGACCTTTGTCCGGCACTTTTCTAATTTTGTCCGGAAGATTTCAACTTTAACGGACATGTTGACCGGCAAAAAAATATTCGAACGGGAACTCTGGTATGTGCGTGTGGGGAGTGATGCAGTAGAACATTCCACTGTTGCGTACATTAATGGGAAACCCTACATGTTTGAGCACCTTCTATGAAAAGTCAAGCTACCCCACAGCACCCCCAAAAGAAAATCTCTGGCGCCGCCACTGGTGAGACTGGTTCATTCCTCAGAAGCTCACATGCTGTATGTGGAGAGCTTTGCTGCTCCTTTGTATCTCCACACAGTTGGCGTGGCTGAGGGGAAAGACACTGATCTGAGATGAGAGGAATCTCATCAATAGCTTAAAGTGGCGATAGACTACATTTTGCTTTAACTGATCATCATGAATAATAATTTGATTGCACAAGGTAAAATCATGTAATAGCCATAAAATAATGACACCATCACGAAATGTTAATCCACTCCGAACTCCAGAACATTGCATTACTCTACTGAAATACGGCTTTTAAAAACAGGAAATGGCATGACATTAGGATATTCAATTCTAAGCCCATATCCAGTCTCACATCCCAATATTGGCATAATATGAATATGTATTGCCAGCCCTGCTTTATAACAGCACAGAGATCAGGACCTCTGTTGTGAAAATCAGCAGACAGATATGACATGTTGCACAGTTTGTATGGAAACAGTGCAGTGAGCCATGTGGTGAGAGCTCTCTGTTAATACTCTCATATTGACTTGTTTCACTATTTCATTATAAATATGAATTTAATAAATGAATAAGTATTTCTGTTCCTGTGTGCTTCACCATGCTGTAGCATTCTGTTCACTTTGTTGTGAAAATGCTTCCGGTTGAAATGGTAAAATCTACGGTGCTCCTTGTATGCATACATGAGCAAAGAGCTTCATAAGAGATGATCAGCATGATGCAGATACCTCACAGAGCTCTGCTGTTCATATTCAGTAAGACTAGTGATGGTGAGTCAGACGTCTTTGTTGTCCTAACATTTTCTCATGTTTCTTTTATTCTGTTTTTAGGAAACTAAGATATGGTAAAAACTAACATTTGTGAGTGAGGTCCACACAATGTGTTCATATTCATATACCTGCACATGCTTGTACATACTAACAATGACATATTGTTTATGTTTGGTAATCTATGTTTAGCTTCCTGTCCTTGTTATAGCAGCAATATGTCTATTTACAGCTTCCTCTAGATGTTCACACACACTGAGACACCCGTTGCATATCCTGTGGCCAATCATTCAGAACATTTCAGTTATAAACCGAAGCAGTGTACACATCTGGAGAATGCTGGACATACACAGGCGCTTTCACAGGTCAATACACTGAAATTGTAAATTCTATTCGTGGTGATTTTTACCAGGTCCATTAGTCCTGAACTGAGCTGCACAAGATGAACAATTGAATAATATACAACATTTAAGCTTCGGATGAACTAAATATGAATGTATTAAGTGTAACCTCTGCTGAATGTGTTTGAGCAGCTTTTCACTAGAAAGGAAGAGGCTGTGATATGTAACTGATGCTCACCCTGCTGCAAGAGATTGTGTGTGTGTGTGTGTGTGTGTGTGTGTGTGTGTGTGTGTGTGTGTGTGTGTGTGTGTGTGTGTGTGTGTGTGTTTAAAGGCTTAAGGTGTTGCAAACCGGTATGTTTTCTCAGAGTTTTCCTCGCTTCTGGAAAATCTGGTCCCGACTCGATGTGACTGCCTCACTGCGGTTCATGGGTCTGGATCGACACTGATAGTTATGATGGTCTCTAGGTCTGCTAACAGCACGGTGTGAGCCCCCCCCAGGCCCTGTCTGAGAGTCTGTGCTGATGGGGGTCGACACGGAACCGAGCCCCGCACCGAGTCACATGACAGGGATCAGACCCTGCGCGAGACACGGAGCTAAAGCAGCGGCACTTACCAGGGATCAGGAGACAGCAGGCGGACCGGAGAACAAGACCAAGACAAGAGGACAGACCGACCGACCGAGCGCAGCAGCTCCGGGTGCGTGTGTGTGTGTGTGTTTACAGTGTGTGTGAGTGTGTGGTCTACTGCCAGGCCTGTCTCTGATGGGGAGGGGCTTATTCTCTCTCCCGTTCCCTGTCAGAGAGAGAGTCACTCCTCTTTCCTTTATGTAATAACGTCTATGGTTATAATAACACAAGTTATTGCACCCCCCCAGTCCACCGGCGTTAGGACTGGGGGGATGTTTCGTTGAGATGTTTGTTCAAGCTCGAAAAAGGTGTGTTCACAACACTCAAAAGTATTTTGCAAATCTGTATAATAGATGTCATAAGGGTCATGCAAAAAGGCTATTAATATTTAATTTAGAGAGAGAGAGAAAAAGCGCGAGTGAGAGTTCCTTGTAAAAAAAAAGAAAGATAAAAGTTCTTGCTAATGTTTAAAATGTTGCAGTTTGTTTATATCAGGAGTATCCAAACTACGGCCCGGGGGGCCAAATGCGGCCCGCGGACTATTTTGAATCGGCCCTCAGCAAATAAAAAAA